>NC_056726.1:878553258-878603258 GCF_019279795.1 Protopterus annectens
AGGCGCATGCCATGCATAATAAGGTGCGCTGCCAGAGCTCCTAGGCTTACATGGAGCGTATAAGAGTGCAGGGGTCATGTCTGAGAGCAGACCTCTCAGGATATACATGCCCCTTCAATGAAGAACAGAAAGGGGTATGGAATGAGCAAGACTGCTCATAGGTGACCGCAGATCCCTACCAATAGTTCCCCTTTTGTATAACAGCAACAGTATACATACATAAAATTAAGAAACCCTTTATTTGTTATAAAAATATGATTAAGCTAACTGTAGGTGTGTGGGTGTGCCCATTGCTTAGCTATGGTTAATGCAGCTTAAATGGCTGAAAAGAATAACAAGGAAGATATATGCAAACAAAGCAGCATAGCAATAGTGCAGTGGGCAGAGCATTCTCCTTACAAGCAGGCATTGCCGGGTCAAGCCCCACTGCAGCACATTTGTTTTTCCATGGCAAAGCATGTCATGACTAATATTTATGTTGCATAACCCACTAAATAACATATTTTCATGAGCTGGAGTACTGCAGTAAATACACATATGAGGCGGCAGTGTCATAACGAATAAGGCACTAGTAAACAGGTTTAAGCACAAATAAGCAGTAGTAAACATATTTAAGCACTAGTAAGCGGGCATAAGCCCGTTTGCATGGTGGTAAGCAATGCCCACACTGTTTAAGCAATTCTAAAGCTAACTCTCTGTAAGCAGATGTAACGGCAGGTTAGCAGTCTTTACCGTCGTGCAAACCTGCTTACAACTGCTCAAAAGTGCCTTACTCACTCTGTATCCAACAGCCCTTGTTCTGCCCATCAGCAAAATAAACAACCATGCAGGTCTCAAACCCAGGACCCTGTACACCATAGTCACACTAGTTAATCACAAAGCCATCAAAGAAGTAGAGAAGAATGAGATAACAGCAAACAAGTCCTCACCAACAGTAAAACCAAACTGAACCTGTGAAAGGAATCAGTATGCAGTCATAACCCACTAGATAACATAAATATGTGAACTGGAGTACAACAGTAAGCCCAGAAGTGAAGTGTAATTGTAAGAGAGTGTTGAATTTCCCAATAAAACACAAGGACCCCACAGAGTGTATGTACACATTAATCATGGATACAAGGCAGATATATAAGATGTAATGAATAAGAAATCAATGCCAAAAAGAAAACGCTAAGCATTCCACAGGCCAGCTTAGGAGGTGTAAGCAATGTGTAGGTTGGCTAACTCAATGTCCCCAGTGTTATATCGCTTTAAACAATGCCAGCCTTAGTTAAGCAGGTTTGCCCATAGCTTAGCCTTTTCAAAACCAGCCAATCATGGAAAAGTGTGGGAAATCAGGCCTACTTAAACCCAAGAGGCAGGAATACATCTCATAACTGGTTGTAGCTTTCCCCTGCAGGCACTATGGCAGTAAGGGGAGAAGATGTGCACTTTTGCGTGCAGAGCTGGTGCATCCAGGAGTCCAAGGTCATGGCAGGACTTCTTGTCAATGACCATGATCAGAGACTGCTGCAGGGCCAGTACCAGGGCTCCCAATATAAGGTGGAGGCCTGGGACCATCTCACCTGCGACCTCACCAGTGCCACTGGCATATCCTGAACTGGTGAGTAGGTCAGGCACCATTATGCCGACCTGAAGCAGCATAAGGGGGACCTCTTGGAGGAGTGGCTCCAAGAGGCTAGAGCATCAGGGGATGTTCCAGCAGTGTGTAAGTATCACCCCAGTATGTGTGTAATAATTACCAGCTCAGGTATATCATTGATCGGTATGATTAAATATTCCTCTTATTTCCCCCACAGCTGCAATGGAGCGGGCCTAGAACCAGGAGGCCCACATCAGTTAGCTGGTGAGGTTGCGAAGTGAGGCAGGTCAGTAATGCTCATGCATTTACTGTCATAGGAAATAAAAATAAAAGTAGTAGTAAATTAATTGCTTGTGTAAAACCTGTATTGTTCAAAGCAAGTACTGCGTACACTAGAGAATATGGCAGAAAGATTGTCATATTGTTTGTAAGTCAATTAAAGTGTAATAGCCTGACAAAACAGGTCTAACTGCTGGACTGCATGTGTATATCCTGGTATCATATGGTAATGTAGATATGCAATCATGTAATAGTGCTGTAGTATTAAGCACTGTTACCCACACTGTACACCATAAATTGAATGTGTAGGAATGCCTGTATATGACAGGTGTAATCCCCAGAGGCCATTTTGTACAACTGAAAGACACATAGACAGTAAACATGGAAAATGCAAACAACAAAAACTGTATAGTACATGCATAGCACATGCAATTGAGATGTGAACTGTTGTTTATTTAAGCACACATAGCCACAGTTGGAATTCTGCCAGTGGCAATAGTCTGCATACAGAATAATACCCCACAACTGTACAAATATGTCCAGAATGTCTATTAAAGTGGCCCATATCTGTTGCCTATCAACCTGTCCCTCTGGGAAATCAGTGGGATGATCCCAGACATATAGGCAGCAAACAGGAAATACAACTGATTGAAACACAGCTATGAGAACAAAGCTGGAACACTAGCAACTCCACAATACCTTACTTGACTAAGAAGCCAAGTATGTCCCATTTACACCCCAACTTGTCAAGCTGTGGTCAGAGTGTGTACAGTAACAGAATGAGATATATGTGCATAATAGTAATGTGGAATCTGGTAGTGTGTGTGGGAACATTCAGGTAGTGCTAATAAACATTCCTCCCACAGGTCTGTCAGAGAAATCTGTATATGAGTGTTGTAATACAAGGTCAGAATGCAAAAGCACAGGGGATTAGTAAGACAGAAAGCAGATAGGAGATATACAGCAGTATCTATATAGCAGACTCAACTATGATGGACAGTGTTTAAGTTGTAGCAGACACAGCCATGGTCTGAATCCTGGGAGTGGAATTAGGCTGCATACAGATTCATACCCCCACAACTGTACAGATGAGGCCAGAATGTCCAGTATATGTGCCCATATCTGCTGCCTGTCCCATGTCCCCCTGGTAATCTGTGGGATGATCCCAGACGTTTAGCCAGCAAACAGGGAATATAAGTGATTGTCAAACATCATGAGAACACACCTGTCACTGTAGCAACCCCCGAAACTGTTAGGAGAGCAATATTTCAAGTATGTCCTATCTACACTCCCATGTTGTCAAGTTGTGACCAGAGTGTGTACAGTAACAGAGTGGGATGTATGTGTATAATACTAATGTGTAATCTGGAACTTTGTGTGGCAACAGTCAGGTAGTGCTAACAAACATTGCTCCCACAAGTACGTTGGATACGAACACTGTGCTGAGAAATACAGACCATTAAAACCTGTAGTGGTACTGTTCACTCTGGTATTGTAGGGAATTATGAGTGTTGCAGTTTCTCTGAATAATAAAGTATCACTGGTCACTGTCACCCACACTGTGCTGCATAAAATAACTGTATAGGAAAGCATATATATGTGTGTGTGTCAGGTCACTAAGGTGGAAGAGGGCAATATTCTAGATATGTACCAGCACACCAACATGTGTTCAACACATGGCCAGAGTCTGTGCAGAAAGGGTTGAATAGCTATGTACAAAACATCAACCCAGAATCCGGGAGCATGTGCGGAAACAGCTAGTTAGTGTTAAACATTCCCTCAAAAGGTATACCAGGTAAGAGGTGTATACTGCAGGTAAAACCTGTTCATGTATAACAATGACAATAGCCATATCACTGTCCAAACTAAGGCTATAGGGTAGTGTAGTCAGACTTGTAAGGTACAGATAACAGCACTGACTATTAAAGTAATGTGGACTACAGGAATACACTGGATGTTAATTGACATCCCCCCCCACCACCATATCTCCAACAATAATCAACAAATCCACCCCAACTGGTATGTAATGACTCTGATAATGTCCAATTGTTAGATAAATATTTTCATGGATCCCATGCATGTGCTATATTGAATTATTCAAACATTGGTGGCATGGTGCCATCAATGTAGCTGCATGCTATACTTATCACCACTGTGGCCCCATATATGCATGTGTTCTGTTTGCTATGCAACTGTTCCGTTTCTGGTGTCTGGGTTAATGGAAATATCTATACCTGCTGTTATACCTAACCCTGGAATGTGTTGATTATTACTAACCCACATATGATGATGAAATCTAAACACTATAGCAGGCTTGGGAAGTCCGGTCCCAGCGGGACCCACCTGTCCCACCTCAGCTGGCTGTGGCACTGGGCACCAGCATGTCTGGGGCCCAACCCCAGACCTCCTTGTCCATTGGTCCTGCAGCAACTTTGGGTGGAACCACCTCAGGGTATGGGGCTCACCTCCCCGGGAGTGAGCTCAGACAGGCACCCGTCACCCATCGCCAGGTCGGGTCGTGGTGCATAGAGAGTGGTGATCTTCTATGCCAGTTCAAGAGCCATGTGTCAGGATTAGAGAGTCAGCCTGGCTCTGCAACTAAGCCTCCAGCACAGCCACCTTTGGGGCTGTGAAGGTGCAGTGGTAACTGCCCATGGGTGGGGACCTCAGTCCCACTGTTACCACTAGGTGGCTTGTGGGCTTCTGATATCCCAACATCCCTCCCAATCAAGGTGTTTACCCCCACATGTGTCATATACCACCTCTGTATGCGTCTTGTTTGTCTTGTCTGTTAACCTACCCAACCTACCTCCCCAAATATACTTACTACCCCTCCCCAACATCCCACTCTCACCTTAAAAAAAAAAATAAAAGGACAATCTATTCCCACAAAAAAAAAATCTTGCCTCATACATAGCTGTCCATTTCGCACATGTGTCCACTGGACACATGTAATCTGGTCTAATTGGCATCACAACTTATTATTGTTGTCCTTACCCATCTTCCAGGGGTTTGAGTGTCCAAATCTACCTCCAAATTCAGTGTATATGCACAGTTGTTGCTGTAGAAGAAATGGGCAGCTATGGACCTTCCCTACACCCTTTCTGCACATCCCTGGCTATTTTCCTACTGTCTTTCCCTCTTTGTGCCCCTTTTTTCACCGCTTTCCTATCAACCCCTTTTTCTTTTCTTTTAAAGAAATTAACACAGAGGTAAGCAGGAGTAAGCACTTTTAAGCAGCAGTAAGTGGGTTTATGCCTGCTTGCAAGGGGGTAAGCAATGCCTACACAGGTTAAGCAATTCAAAAGCTAACAGAGTATAGGAAACTGTAACCGGAAGTTAGCAGTGCTTACCTCCATGCAAACCTTCTTACAAATGCTTTAAAGTGCCTTAATTACTCTGTACCCAACGGCCCATGTTCTGCCCAGCAACAAAATAAATAACCTCTGCAAGGCTCAAATCCAGGACACTGCACACCACAGACTAACAGCTTTACCACTAAGCCACACCAGACACCCATAAACTTGATGTTTTCAAAAACATATCATCCAGCCCAGTCATGCAACAGTACAGGGAATGTATTCCAACATTTCGATGTATGTGTCTGTGTAAATATATTAATATCTAAACAGATACAACATATTTATATATGTAGATATATGTCTACACCTATATGTCTACATATACAGAGCAAGTTACATATATGTAAGCAGATACATATCTATGTGGGTATATATGCACATAGTTTTATATATATATATATATATATATATATATATATATATATATATATATATATATATATTCATATACATATATATGGCCATACATCTGTAGATAACAATAGTAGATTAACTAAAACATATACATATACATATATATATATATATATATATATCCACATGCACCATTAATTAATGGGGTTGAGAGGCTCCAAACAATATGCATCTTGTAAGGATAGGTATACCCCCCCCCCTACAGCCAAACACATCTCTGCCCTGCAATACACTATCAAGTGTTGCAGATCCCATAACCAGGACCTGACATGGCATCGGCACAAGATGTTTACAGTAATACATCCCACCTGTATGATGTCAGGCTGGTATTGGTAACATATCATGCAGTACAGTCTGGCTCCCATAGGAAATGTAAAATGTGGAAGCTATCAACATCTCCACAATACATTTACATAGACACATATATGTAGATACTGATATACATCTATATATATATATATATATATATATATATATATATATATATATATGCGGTAGCGTTGTCACCTCACAGTAAGACGTTGTCCTGTTTGATTCTCAGCTAGAGCGTCTTCTGTGTGGAGACATGCGTGAATGGCCATACCTTCATTGAAGGTTGTGCGCCAGGGCCAGCAACTCGGCACGTAAAAATCTACTGCCAATGATTAGGGGACTGGAGTTCCATTGTGGCGACCCCTAACCAGAAAAAGCCGAAAGACACAACAACAACAATATATAGATATATATATATATATATATATATATATATATATATATATATATTTATATATATATATATATATATCTATATATATATATATATATATATATATATATATGTATTTATATATATATATATATATCTATATATATATATATATACATATATATATATATATAAAATAAATACATGCGACTACACATACACACGCAGATATATATATATATATATATATATATATATATATATATATATATATAAACAGTAAGATACATATGTAGAAGGTGCACACAATATGGAACAGCCACTATGCCTAGAGTTAACACCTTAACAACGGGACACTGTATGGGCCACCCATACAAATGACAATCGTTGCCTGCAACATATACCCACAGAGAGGTCATAGGATAAAACACCACACACAGTTTGCAGAAATGGAAAACCTTTATTTGTGTACTATTACAGTTTTATATGCCATGTCATATAGCTGTTCAGACACTGACATCCATATAAACAGAGTAATGCAACTGTGAAGCAGTTATACTAATACAGTAGTCTGGAAAGGTTCACAACTGTTGCTGTCTCGGCCAAGCCCTTCAAATTGTACAATAGTAAATACAGACTGGGCCACAGGATACCAAACAATCAACAGTAAGTAATGCAGGTGCGTAGTTCAGCAGCTTCTATAAACACTCTGTACAAAATCACTAGGTGGTAAAGACTTCAGGTGACCAAATAGTATGTAACTGTTATATAACAAGGTATAACTGACACCATCACAAGCACACTGACAAACAGAACAGTCTGTATGGCAGGAGGCAGTAGGCCTGCATTAACCCAATTTATGTAAGTAATGTAAATATAGGTGAATTGTATGGTACTGTACATCCAGATACATTACGGCAGCTCACCCCTGATACCCCCACATTTTGTAACAGCCTAGGTTATTTATGGTGCATCCAATCCCCCCAGAATCAAAAATACAGAGCCATATACCATTGTTACATACACTGGCCTCTCGAGTGCATAAGGGCATACATGTATTGTGTAGGTGAAGTCCACAGATATATGGCCCCAGGCCCACCATATGTGTAGGGGATACAACAGCAGTGGACTGATGGCAGCAATGGCAGCATGATATACTCACAGCCCACTAAAGAATAACCTTTTATTACAGGTTATCAGACTGCGTTGTGTGTTGTGCTTACCAGAGTAAGGGATGCTTAGCAAGTATCAACGTTGCTGCAATATAACAGCTAAGCTGATTTGCACACTGGTAAGCGCTGTCTGCACTGTGTAAGTGCACATATATTTACCCATAGCTTAGCATTGCTTAGCTTCACACATACCCACTTAAAGTTGCTCAAAATGGCCTTAACCACTCTGTATCAGACAGCCCTTGCCCTGTCCAGCAGAAAAATGAACAACCCTTGTAGATTTTGAACCCAGGACCCTTTACACTGAAGTCACAGCACTTAACAACTATGCCATGACCACTCAAAAGACTGCTGTTGTTTTACCAATATAGCTGTCAATACACATATTGAGTAGTATTGAACATTTGCCTGTATTTCCTAAATTGTATATTCCTTGCTATTAATATGACTGTCGCATCACATATGTTGTTTCATCATAATGTGCACATAGCAGATACATATGGTGAGATACATGTGGGAGGGCATACACAACCGTGATGTTTACTCATGACAGGAATATGGTCATATACATATAATAGGTCTATATATGTCTACATGTACATACACATGTATACTCATACATATGTCTGTATACACATCTGTATAGTGCTACATATATATGGCCATGTATACATCTCTTCGTATGTACATATATGTATATATATAAATATGTATATATATATATATATATATATATGTATATATATATATATATATATATATATATATATATAGATATATATATGTGTGTATATATATATATATATATATATACACACATGTGTATATATAGATATACTTATATGTATATATAGATATATGTGTATACAGCTATATATGTATGCACATCCTATGTGTATAGATATGCCTAGTTATGTTGGTAGATATGTAGATATCTATAACTATATCTGAATACATATCTATTCTGATATACCTACTAGTGTCAATATATATGTAGATATCTATACGTATATGTGCATACGTAAAACTATCGGTGTATGTGTAGACATATATCACTCTGTATATGTATATATCTGGGTGTGTATATGTATATCTATGTACATATACATACCCATCTATATATGTAGATATTTCTATGTGTAAATATCTATATAGATATCTGGATAATTATATATACATACATTTTCACCATATGTCCTGAATATGGAGTGTAGCCCTACCTCAGTCCCTATAGTCCCAACTTTGTAGTGCAAGGGGATGCCAGGTATTTATAGCAGACATATTAGTAGACTATTGCTACTGCAATAGGAATTGTCTTCACAGACATGGTGTGTGTGGGAGGTCACATGTGTGCCATTGGCTACTGACAGACACCCTAAGGGCATCATAGTACAGTACATCTGCTAGCATGTAATGCTCCTGTGGATGACAGCAGAGATATTGGCCAGTATACGTGGACATTCTGACACACTCCGGACAGTCTACAGGTATACACAGAACCCCTTAGTGCAAATGTGGACCAAGCCTGACACTACGGATGTTAACATCCATGTAGATGGGTATAACACATAATGACTGGTATACATTTGCCCCCAGAGGTTATGCATTCACACACTCCTGTCTGTCCTGACACATAATAACTGCTGGTTCAGAGGTGCCATGGCCACATACTACCCACTAGGTATTGACATACATCTGTACAGCATCCCACTGCTCTGTCTGACATACATGACTTTTAAGGGAGGCCCGGCAGCAGGACATCTGGCAAGTAGCTGGACATGACATCTCACTGGGTAAGTGCAATAAGCTGCTTGGCATGTAACAATGCACTGTGCAGTCTACAGGCAGACTGGCTCAACACTGGCCTACATCTCCTATGGGGGAATGCACTTGTACCTGCATATATCGCAGGCTCTACAGGCATGTCACCACACAGGGTAAGATACACCTGTGTGAAAGTGCATAACCACAACCAATGTGAACACAGCCACAGCCACCTATGGTAAGCTAGCATAATATTACAGTATATGGACTATCTGTTCAACACCATCCTCATATGAGCCACTCACACACCAACCTTACATATACTGGGCTGCTACATAGTGTGGTCCAATGCCCATCTGTGATATGGGACATGCGTGTGTATGGCCCTACAAACATGTAAGCCAATATGGTAACATACAGTGGAGCAGCATGTAACATCACATAGGATGGGAACAAGAACAATAACATCTACCACAGTCTGTACACAGGCTAAAGTACATATTAACAATACACACACTGTCGACATTCACCATAAGTACACATACCTCAGTACTGTACAAACATCCACAGAATGGCCAGGTTATGTCATCAAATATAACCCCTACTGTGCATAACATGTGTAACAGTCTGATATCTCACTGGCTTGTTATCAGACATGATGACACTAATCCTGATGTACAGCATATATGCACCTCTTAATGCATGACATATGTACATAGGTTGACAGAGTTGTGGCTGGAAGCACATACATAGGGCCAGTATTGACATGTTGCTGTGATAACCTCATGCATTTACTGTTGTAACTGGGTCTGTTGCAACATATGTCCTATGAGGGATATGAAATCAGTAACTGTCATGGCTTTCACCATCTACAGACTGCAATCCTCACACTACTTTCTGCAGTTCACAGATAGATGCTCTGTGGGTAACACATAAAACCAAAGGCAACACACACTGCCCAGTCTACAGATGACCCTACAGATGGGGATTCCTCATAAACATAGCACTGACATGGCAGGTATTAAAACATGTAAGACAGCTATATCCACACACACCCTGTTAAACCAGCACCAGCTTCTAGTTTGGTTATTACACCAAATGCAGTATAGCAGCACTTACAGTCTGTAGTCATGTCAGGCACATCCCCCTCCTGTGTGTTGCCCTGTTTCCACAGTGTATGTTGTTAGAGGAAAATCCCCAATCCACCTGAGATGCTGTTTGCCAAACAACAGATCGAGCTCCTGCTCACAGTGAATGAAAAGGCCCAACACCAACATGATGTTCCTAGATATTGGAGTGTGTTTCCATGCAATCAGCTATGAGAATTTTACCACAGCTGTTCCACATGCAATCAGCTAGAGGAGGGCTGCAATTCGTGCAGAGGCCATCAGCTGATCATGATCATCACTTAAAATACACATGCTGCTGCCTAAGCAAAGCAGGTGTAGGTCACCACATCCACCAGATAGGGAGTGAGAGAGGCAGACAGAGGCAAAGACAAGTCAGGGATGGATGGGAGAGTAAAACTTAAGCATGTTTGTGTCACAACCTACCAGCACAGGGTATCAAACCCCTGACGAGTATGTAATGCTATCACATTTCTATGCAGTTATTGGATGCACCACATAGGTTACATGTTGGAAAGTTCTCATAATGTATATGTAATAGTGAGTGACATCTGCAACAGGGATATGGTAGCTATATGGTAGGTGTAGTGCACGTGCCTGCCCACATGAACAGGTGCCCGTGTCAACACAGTCACATTCTCCCAGGGATGTACACACATTGACACACTTGGCAGGGCCAGGAATACAACTCATCACTAGTGAGATTGCCACAACACATTATTGTGCAGTTATCACATGCACCACAGGGGTTATACAGAGGTTATATGGGCAAAGGGCATGGAGAGGTGTCTGACATCAGACAGCATGCTTCAGTATGCCAATAGGGGTTGCAGTGCGAGAGAATTTGAACATACACATCTTACAACACACACACACACACACACACACACACACACACACACACACACACACACACACACACCGTGCCAGTACTAACATGCATGGGTGCATTGATTCACGGGTGTGTAGTGGTCAACTGTGCCAGATGGCTATACAAGGCTAGGTGATGGGTATACCTTGGCATCAGGCCACATGACAATGGTCTGTATTCTGGCTCAAGGGTGTAGTTTCTGAATTTGCCCACACAGGTGGGTATTGTATTCACCATCCAGTCACCTGGGTGAGTATTGCGTATGGCCAATGCTGTGCATTGCTTGCCATATATGTGCTCCTTATTCCATGACATGGACAGTGTCTGGGATGTGCACACCTCTCACATGCATGTACAGCAACATGTGGAACTGTACCTGGGGTGTCTGGCCCATGTTGTGTACACAGATTATCATCAGATGTGCCAGTCCTGGCCTCATGTAGTGGGAACTGGTAATGGACAGCAGGTTTACACTGCACCTACATTGATAGCATGCTAACGGCATTCCCTGGTGTCAGTGGCATCTGTCCATACAGGGCATGTTTTCAGGCATGGTATGTCCTTTTTGGGTCACATTTGATGGCACCACAGGTGTTGCAGGTGTCCAGTGGGGAACATGGGGAAGGTGTACTGTCTGCATGTACATGCCTATTGGAGAGATGGGCAGCGTGCCATGCCCTCTGTAGGCCACTGCAATCACTCCATAGTGACTATCAGTGGGCAATATTCAGTGTACTATCAACATAGTGGCTGTTGCCTAGAGAAGTGTGTGTGTGTGTGTGTGTGTGTGTGTGTATGAGACATGGGTTGAGAGTGTTCATAGGTTCATAGGTAGGTACTAGGCTATTGACCCTAGGGCCCATACAAGCCTAGCCAAAAAAATGTACCCTGGCTTTCGCCACCCATGAAAATTATTTTCCTGTGCCCCTGTCGAGCAGAGCCACAGAAGTGATCCCCGGGGTGAATTTCCCATTTCCCATCCAATCAGATTTTTCTTGAAGAGTGCTAATGAGGAGCTCTGTTTGACATAGATAGGTAGTCTGTTCCAGAGTATGGGAAGTCTCTGGGACAGGAATCTATCCCTCCAGCATGTTCTGTTTATTGTGGTGAAAAGGTTAAGGTCCTTAGAGCATGTAGCTCAGAGGGATTGGGATTTCTTTAAGTGGAGCATGTCCAACAGCTCTGGGTTTGACATAGCTTTGTATGTTAGGCAGAGATCGCCCCTGAGTAGGCAATATGCGATGGAGTAAAGCTGTAGTTTTTTGAGACGGTCTGCATAGGGCATATGTTTGAGGCCAGTAATCCTCTTTGTGAGGTATTTCTGTGGCCTTTCCAGTTGTTGTAGATGTCTTGTGAGGTACATACCAAAGGGGCATTGTACTCTATAATGGGTCTAATGAGTGATGACTAGAGGGGAACAATGACCTCTTTTTTTCTGGATGAGAATCCTGTTGTGATGAGATGAGCCATGTAGAAGGATTTCCTGACCACTGTGGCAATGTGATTATCAAAGGAGAGACTACTGTCCACCTGTGTCCCAAGGCCTCTTATCACATTTTCAGCATTAAGTAGACTACCAGCTATGTGGTAGTTCATGGGTACAGAGTTTTTACCAAAGGGGATGACAATACACTTTTTGGCATGGAGCTTCAGGCCATGGCTTTGACACCAGGTATCTGTCTCATTGAGGCCCTTTTGTAATTTGTCAACATCGTTAGGAGTTTCGATTATGGCTCCTAGTTTGCAGTTATCTGCAAACTTTGTTAGCCAAAGACCTTCTGTGTTGGCCTGCACTTCAGAGAAGTAGATACCACAGGAGACGACCCAGGACTGAACCCTGTGGTACTCCACTTGTCACTTGTTCTCTGGGTAATACTAGGGTTGCAAACTTTGTTTGCCTGGCCTAGATGTCACATGTATGGGTATAGATTTGCACCCCATCCTCTCGGCTATTTCACATCTGTTATCCCTGTACAATGGACATTGTGATATATTCTAGGGCCACCATAAAAGAAATTGGAAAAAGCCACTCCGTGTTGGGCCCAGTTGTTACACACTCACAGACACTTCCACACAGAATACAAGTTACAGACTCAGACACACACACACACTCACCTATCATGTCTGGGATTAGAACTCCTACCTAAACAGTTTATTACACTCCAGCACTCTGCAGTCATAGTACATGCCACAGAGATTACAGGAGTATGCCTTCCCCAAAGGTATATTTCACATTGGATGATATCAGCAGGATTGGCAAAGTATGGCATCTGAATTGTAGTGAGTGTGGCTAGGCTAAAATGCAATGCTCCCTACACAGACATTTACACACACAAAACATCCACAACCAACATGTGTGGGTATAGAACCACTAACAGAGGTCTATGTCACACTACAGCGTGAAGCTGTTATAGGACACACCATGAGGATCCCTGGAGAACTTGTTCCCCAAAGGTGTAGTTCACAAGGAATGATATCAGCAGGATTGCCAAAGTAGGACATTCAAATTGTAGTGAGTGTGGCTAGGTTAAAATGCATTGCTCCCTACACAGACATTGAAACACGGACAAAACATCCGCAACCAACATGTGTGTTTATAGAACCCCTAAAAGGGGCTTGATATCACACTACAGCATGAAGCTGTTATAGGATGCACCATGAGGATTACTGGAAAACTCCTTCCCCAAAGGCGTATTTCACAGTGAATGACATCAGCAGGATTGCCAAAGTAGGGCATTTGAAATGTACTCAGTGTGACAAGCCTAAAATGCATTGCTCCATACACAGACATTGAAATACACACAAAACATCCAGAACTGCCATGGGTGGGAATAGAACCCTACCAGAGTTCTATACCACCCTATAGAATAACTCAGTTATGACACACACTACAGAGATTATTTCCCAGAGGTGTATTTCTAGGTGGATGACATCAGCAGCCTTACCAAACTAGAGCATTCAAATTGTTTGGAGTGTGACTACCCTAAAAAGCATTGCTTCCTACACAGTCAGACACACTTGCCAAGTCTGGGATTAGAACTCCTACCTAACTAATTTGTTATACTACAGCAGTTCATAGTTATAGGATGAGCTACAGAAATTACTGGGCTACAACCTTCCCAGAGGTGTATTTCTAGGTGGATGACATCAGTAGCCTAGCCAAAGTACATCATTTGAATTACAGGGAGGGTGACTACCCTAAAAAGCATTGCTCTCTACAGAGACAGACAGACAAACACTTGCCAAGTCTGGGATTAGAACTCCTATCTAACTAATTTAGCACACTACAGCAGTGCACAGTTATAGGACGCGCTACGGAGATTACTGGGTGAAAACTTCCCAGACGTGTATTTCAAGGTGGATGACATTAGCAGCCTTGCCAAAGTAGATCATCTTAATTGTAGGGAGTGTGACTACCCTAAAAAGCATTGCTCTCTACACAGACAGACACACACTTGCCAAATCTGGGATTAAAGCACCTAACTATTTTATCACACTATAGCAATATGCAGTTATGGCACACACTACGGAGATTACTGGACTACAGCCTTCCCAGACATGTATTTCTAGGTGGATGACATCAGCAACCTACCAAAGTAGAGCATTTCAATTGTAGAGAGTGTGACTACCCTAAAAATCATTGCTCTCTACACAGACAGACAGATACACACACACAAACTTGCCATGTCTGGGATTGGAACGCCAACCTAACTAGTTTAACACTCTACAGCACTACACAGTTTTGGGACACACCACAGAGATTACTGGGTGACAACCCTTCCAAATGGGTATTTCACAGTGGATGACCTCAGCAGGCTTGCCATAGTAGGGCTATGGGGAGGGCAGTGTGTGTGTGCATGGGCCATAACCCATTCATCTAGAGGTTGACACGCCACATGCAGGCACACGCAGGGTCATATTTCACAGATATGTGTATGACTACTTCCTTGTACAGTTATGTTGCACAGTGAGCACATACACCACATAGTCTGTAATGCTGACAGATACCGGTGGCTAGTATCTGCAGTGAGTGACATCTGAACCTCATGTGATTGTGGCCCTTTGCCTGTGTGCTGGGTGGAACAAGCCTGGATGGCTCCTTGTCACAGTCACCCTCTTCCATACATCTATGTACATCTACCTTTGGCTTATTATAGTGTGTTGTCCTTACATATATGTCTGTATTCTTATCCACTGTATGTGCAAGGCATGAGTGGTGAATACTGAGGAGTGTCTGCACTAACATCTGCAACTTCCAGATATGTCTGGTCCACTAGTGTTTGCAGACATGGCCTTCATGTGTTTAAGTGTGTGAGCATGCCCAGTATGCCTGTCTGTATTGAATGTGTTGATCAAGTCCAGGTAGTTTGTACTGCAGTGCTGACCTTTGTGTTGTACAACTACAGGTAGCATGCTGTTTCTGCAGGGTAACTGTCGATCATTTAGCATCAACTGTTACTACATTTCTGCATAAGATGGGGGGGGGGCACACCTGACTATTTCTACACAGGACTGGGGAGGCACACCTGACTGTTACTATATTTCTACGTAGGATGGGGGGGGGCACCTGACTATTTCTACATTTCTGCACAGGATTGGGGGGGGCACACCTGACTGTTATTACATTACTACATAGGATGGGGGCACACCTGATACTTGTACACATTTGTTATGACTGCACTGGTATGTCAGGTACTCCATTTCATTTTGCATTCTTACCTATCATGCTGACTAGAGGCACACCAGTGTACAACAGATCTTAGCTTTGGTTGCCCTACATATTAGTGTCTGACTTTCTAACCTTCAGAACTAACATCCCACTGCCTGACCTGCTGTAGTCTGTCTGTGTAGGCCTGGTGGGGAAGATATCCATAGCCATCATTCAGAGGCCATAGCACAGGCTCTGTTTGGGTTTGTCTACACCTGTCCTGCTGGCTGAGATGGTTGTTGAGTATGTGAACCTCCCTGACTGGCATGTGTGTGTCATATGGACACACATGTTGCCCAGAACATTTCCTGCCATGGGTTTTATCACCCTATATAGTAGTGGCTACTATGGTAACTCCAGCATGTGTTACAGATGTCATGGTGCCACTATGGGTATCTACTTTCTGCTGCCATAACATTCAGCCACCCAATTCCCTTGCATGCTCACATCCATACCATAGATACAGGTAACGGCACATTCTACTCCATTTGGCAATTGGTAGGTTGATTAACTTACCTTGTGGGTGTGCTAGAATTGCGGATGGTGCTGGAGGGCTGCCTATGTCGGATGCACATAGCACACTCCCTATACATGGTTGAGCACAGGTAGTGTCATGTTTGGCATCCCTTTTACTGCATGTGCAAGTCAGAGAAAGGTTTCATTCCCTGGGTCCCTACTGTGTCAGTGTATGTGCTATGCATTGTCTGTTTGCCATGGCCTCGGCATACTGGGCATGCCTCCATCTGCCTACTGGGGCAGGCTTAGGATGTTCCTCCTCCTAGTCACTCTGTGCCTGTGCAGGTCTTGGCAGTGGTGGGGGGCTGTGTGGCTGCAGCTGTTTCCAAAGGATCATATTGTGTAGCATGGCACATACCATAACAATTTGGGTACATGTAGCTGGTGAGTACTGCAAGGCTCCACCGGATGTGTCCAGACACCAGAACAGTGACGTGAACATCCCAAAATACATGCTCTATTATAAGTTTGGTCTGTGTGTGTGCCTCATTATGGCATTCTTGTTCAGGTGTGTGTGCATTTCTGATGGGCGTCATCAGCCATGGCTCCAGTGTGTAACCAGCATCGCCCACTAGGTAACCGTAGGGGATGTCCCCATTGGCAAATCTCTGGTACAGCTGTGGCAGATGCCAAATGTGGGAATCGTGATAGCTTCCAAGGCAGCCAGCATGCACATTCATTATAATGCCCTGGGCATCACAGATGGCCTGGCAAATGATGGAGGGGATGCCCCTGCGGTTGATGTAGGCCCTACCCTGATCACTGGGTGGTGCTTTGATGCATATGTGCGTGCAGTTTATAGCACCCACTACCTCAGGGTATTCTGCTATTTGGTGGAAGAGACACATATTGCTGGCAAACACTTCACGGGTGTTGAGGAAATATACGTGCTCACTGGCATGTGCTGATATGGCATCCAGGAACTGGTGGAATACTCTGGATGCTGATGCCTGTGAGATCCCCATGATATCCCTAGTTGAGCTTTGGGAAGTACCTGTGTCTAGTATTCCTAGGCCTAGACATACCTTGGTATCCACTGGGATGGGTTTCCCTCGGTCAGTTTGGTGTGTCAGGTGTGGCTGGCACAGCTCAACAATTTGCTGTAGGAGGTCCCTGTCCACCCTATAGTGCTCCACTATCTCCAGCTCATGTAGCCCCTGGTAGGTTACCCTGGGTCTGTACACTCTTCTCGGTCTCCTCACTGTGGGTTGATCAGCAGCATTCACATCCTCACCACCCTCAGCCTCTTGCACATGTTGTTCTATATTGCCTGCTGCAGGCCCTCTCATTTTGTAGATTTGTTTGTTAAAATTTCCCCACTTTCATACACCGGTTGTGTAGAGTGTGGGAAAAAACAGAGGGGAAGGTGTCTGCATAGTTTACAGTAGTGTTCTGGGCTGGGCTGGTCTGCTGCCTGTGTAATTGACTGATTCTGATACATTTCACCTGCCAGCTATGCTAGTTCTCCTTGATTACCTTCCTACTGCTGTTTTCCCTTACCATTGCCTTCCTGTTTAAGCCTGGGGCATGCCGCAAGAACAGAGTGCTGAAATGTGCACAGTGCTGCTATTTCCTGGTTTAACTTTTTTTTTTTTCCTTTAAAACCCGGTGTGCGGCACGCACACCCACTTAGGCAATGTAAAGAGTGCTAGGCAGATTCAGACATACCCCCTAGCTTAGCTCTGCTAAGCTAGGAGCCCACCCGAGCCACAGGGCTCTAATCCACTTACAGTATGCCTGGCACACACCCCCATAATGTCACCTAACTCCTAGGATTGCACCAAGCTATTCCTACTCTTACACTGTTGGGACCTGACTAGCATGCTGGGGAAAACTGGGATTCACTGTCATTCCCCTCATTTGCATAGGATTGCCTGCTAATGCTTAGTTACATGTCTCACACTGAGCCTCCCCCCTTAGCAACCACTACTCATTGCCCATGTTATCTTCTGCCTGCTATTGACTTGCATGGCAAAATAGTGATTTTAGTTAGAATGCTTAATTTATGTTTATTTTGTTATTTTCCCCCAATCCCATTTGCGTGCTGCTGCCCTACACTTAAACAGCCGAGATTGGCTAAAAAAAATAAAAGTTGATATTTATATTTTTTTGGCTGTTTGCAATGTCAGTGGCCTTATATCTGGCCACTGGCATGCTTCCTATCTGATATGCAGCTTTATTTGGAGTTGTCACAGCTCTGTTTTGGATTTTGCAGAAATGTACTCGGTTACTGAGTACATTTCTGCAGATTGCACTAGTCCTGCACGGCCGGTTGCATGCTTACTGGATCGCAAATTCACCTCATTTGCATGGATTTCTCCTGCAAATGGGGTGATTTGCATACAGGGGCTTAGTCCATGCAGGACTATTGCAGTAGCACTCGTGCACACCCCTGCAGGCTGTTCCTGGATCACAGGCCAGACATATTGCCTGCTAGAGCTCCTGCACTGATCTTGCACGCCATGCAAGGCATAGAGAATCTGGGGTATGAATGCACTATTAGCACTATAAAGAATTATTTGTCTGATAACTTTGCTGTTTGTACAGTTTTAATAGCTTGCCTTGTTCACAAAATACTTACATTTGTTTATCTTATGCTTTTTACATTTATTTTCAGAAAATGCTTTGGAATGCAAGATATGTATGTGTAGGCTGCTAGAGGTGTGACATTCAGTACCACAAAGGTTTTAATGAGTTAAACTACTTGTCTGGAAAGTTTTTAAAACAACTGGGAGGTCCATGGCTATTTATCTCAGTGGCAAGTGACCCCAAAGTTAGATAAATTAGATTAGAAATGGATGAGAGAAGTTTCATTGCATGGAGGGTATGTCAGCATGTTTCACAAAGGACAAAATGTTGGTTTTTTGATATATTTTGTCAGCTGGACAGGGCTGAATGAGTCCAGGCTGTGATTAAATAAAATATTTCATAATTCACTTTTATTTTTAAACTCTCTCTCTTTCTCTCTCTCTCTCTTTCTCTATCTTTCTCTCTATCACACACACACACACACACACACACACACACACACACACACACACACACACACACACACGCACACGATATACAAATACAATGGAATATGTAGGGGTCTGGTTTGAAAAACATGAAATATATTTGTCTGCTTGATTATAGAATGAGTTTCTTGATGATGTTACATTGCAATTCCTTGATCCCTTATATTCCTGCAGGGCATACAGATCTACAAACACTCAAACTAAGTACTTAACTGTCTAACTACTAAATAAAACAGGCTGGAGCAATAAATCTATAATTCAGTTTTATCCAGTCTCTGGAAAAATTGCTCATACATGTAAAAGAAAATAACACCCTTGAATCATTCAAAATGAACCCCATTGATTGGATGGGCATACCCAAATAATTTCTAGTCTGACCCACTTTGACCTTCTAGAGATGGGAGGTACAAAAGCTAATTTCATCTTCATGCTTTGCAAGTTCCTTTGAGAGTATGATTCTATAAATAACAAAGCCAAGGCTAAAATATTCAGTTCCCTGTCCCTACTGTACAATGCAACATAATCGCATATTTCATTTTTCCACTTTTCCTTTTTTAATTTGAGTTATACTTTCTCACAAGTAAATTTCAATATTTGTGTGATAATCAAAGGATCATAGGGGAATACTAAGCTGTCAACCCTAAACGACCTTTATATGTCTAGATATTGATCCTTTAATTTTTGTGGGAGGTATATAAACTTGGGTATGATTGGTTGAGCATTTACAAGCCCCCCCACCTCTCTAATAGCGTTTGTTGTCTATTGAATAGGACTTTGTATATCTTTCCTTGGGTTTTATGAATGGGATGAAATTGGTGATTTTTTTTACTTGTGAGGTAACTTTAAATCATTTTCTCATAGGTAGCAGCTTGTTTATTGTTTTATTTTAACATTTTGATGAAGGTCTCATTAAGATACATTTTGTTAGGTTAAATATTATGCAGATCTAGAGATCTGTGTCTATTTTGCAGTGATGGCTGATGGCTTACAACTGGCGAATTGCAATTGCTGTCTTATTTTTTTTTTCAATGAGCTTTATTCTTAGGGTGTTATACTAGGTAGACAGTACTGTTTTAGGAGCTATGTGTGTGTGTATTTTGTATGTACATTCTTCAAATTTATTTCTGCTTTCTTTCTTTCTCATTTTGTGCTCTTTTTTAATAACACAAGAAGAATGGTGATAAAGAAAAGGGGACTTACGGTGATAATACAAAATGGAGTCATTCATTCTACTGAGTCGGACATCATCAAAATGTAATTTTGAAGTATTTTATCAAAGTCTGTTTTATGACTGCTGCAGGTAAACTTCAGCAGTGTAAATGAAGAGGTACACTGTATTCCATTATAGTGCTAACTTATGGAACAATGTGTGCTTCCTGTGAATTCAGCAGACGATGGGGAAAAGGAATGTAATTTTCTTCACAGTGGTGGAATCTTGGAATGAGTATATATAAAATCATAGTCAGTAGTTATTTCACAGTCATTTGCACTTTTACTATTCTCTGCACTTGTTTTTTTTTTTTTAATTTTACTAAGTTATCTGCTAGTTAACTGTTATTCACTGTTTGATTGTACTTTTCTGCTGGCACACTGTTTTGTACCTAGACTGTTCTTGGCAATTAGACTGCTAATTCTGTTACATCAATGTTAACTACCTTGTCTGTTTGAAGATGTTGCTATCACACTTTGCTTTCGATCAAATTACTTGTGGCTCTTAAACATTTTTTTTCTTTTTTCTTTGTTCTTTTTGGATTAGTTCTCTGTTTTCATTCTACTGTTTTATATATATATATATTACAATTTTTTTATCATCAGCGTTTTGGTATCCTTATCTTTCATAATCTGTCCTATATTTTTAACTATCATACCTTACAAACCAAACTGAGTTTTCCGACTAGTGCTACTTCCTTCTAAGACTGTCCTTTTCCATTAATAATCACCACCATGAATTTTTAACTCTTATGCTCAATCCCTAACCTTACCACAGCCACTTTAGTCACTTATCTTCTGACTTCATAATTGTACCTAGTTAATATCCACCAGATTCAAATCAAATGGGTTTTCGTAGTTCATCCCTGCAACTAACAATCCCTGCACCTTTTATACGTTCTACAGGTAACTGTTTTTAACTGAAGCCCACTTATACCAATCCTACACTTACCATACCCTAATTTAACTACATCTAACAACCACCTTTCACCATGAGTTCCAAGATGATCTTAGCACTAACCTGATCAGTGGGTACTAGATGATTTGAGGCAGCGCAGGTACCATCATATGCTTTTTGACATCCCACTATCCCTGTAGTCTAACACCTCTACCTGTCAGAGCTACATGTAAATATCTGATCTGGAATCATGGCTTTCTAGTCCCACCACTGTCAGTAAAGAATTTTTACAGCACCTACTTATACTGAAGGAGATTAGAAATACTAGCCTAAGATATCTGGGTGTTCATGTAGCAGCTATCTAGAGATACATCTATACCCAAACTCTCATATGAGATACACCATGTCTGCATGCCTGAGCCGCTAATGTCATGTAGGCCACCAATTAGCTATAAATTCATGGTTATAAGTGACAACATCAAAATACATACTAACACAGCACTTTCAGAACCTGGAAAGGACAGAGTTACTAATCAGTTACCTCTCTAGTACTAGGAATACCCTTCACAATCCTAAATTTGAGTATGACCTTTTTGTTGCTAATGTGAAAATGGAAGACCTTAGACAGACTTCCCTAAAGATTATGCAAAAAGAATCAATTTATCTCAACACTTCTTTCTGCAAGGAGGGTAAACCACTACTGTTGAGCAGAATGCTTTTTTTTACAAGAATGATACATAAATTAACAAATAAAATAATTGGTTACAATCTTACCTCTCAACCTCTTAGCACAAGAAATCTGGACAAAGCCTAAAATAATACAGGAACTAAGGCCCCAAAATAGGACAGATTATAAATATTGTTCTTATTGAAGTTGCAAGAATAACAACATTTGTATTAGCATGCATTTCTCAAAAGAAAAGAAGTCAGAAATGCAAATGTATGACATTATTTAGTTATTTCAAGCATCTGTGGTTTTCCTGAAAACCATATATTTTATGAAGAATAAGCAAAAAATATGAGGCAAAAGTGTGGACATCTGAGAGGTATGGTTACAATTATTGGTTTGTTTTTTTAAATTATATCACTCTTGCAGAATCCCATGTATGTCTGCCTGGGACAAGATGGCCAGCAGGCCTTCTTGCTTTGCCAGAAATGGCTTGTACTTCTCAGCTCATGGCATTCACATAGGCTCATGGCATTCAAAATCTGGCTAGGACCTTTGCTTCTCCAATACTAAATTTTTTTGGATGCTGTTTAAATCAGGAGAATATCCATGTATCAAATTCTAATTTAGGTAATACCAAGGTTAGTCTGCTGAATATCAAAGGCTTAAAAAAACAAATGTCAGAGATACAGGTGTTACCTCACTTTTTAAGACATTCCATAGGTTCATTTGTATATACTAGGCTAACAAACCCCAGGGCCTTTATAAGCCTAGCTGTGGAACTCAATCCAGTTGTGTCCTTGTGTAACATTGGATTTTATTAGCAGGGGGTATGTTAGTTTGTTAGTTAATATATTTCTAGAGTTTCTGTTGGTTGTATGTTAGCTTGAGCATTACTGTCTGCCTCTGTCTATCTGAGACCAGGGGTCAGACCTGAAGAGAATTTCCAATTTCCCATTCATTGGTCAAGGCTGCATTTAAATAGGGTTATGTATGAACTCTGTTTCACATGGAAGAGGGGCCTGTTCCAGAGTATGGGGATCCTCTGAGACACATATTTGTCTCATCAACATGTCTTATTTATGTCATAAGCAAAATTTAAATCTTTGGATCCAATGTTTCTGATGCCGTTCATTTTGTAGATGTGCAAAAGGTCTGTTAAAGCTGAATCTTAGGATGCCTTGTATGCTTAGCATAGATTGCCTCTTAGTAACCTGTAGGAGACTGAGTACAGAGATAGGGTTTTAAGGTGATCCAAACAGGACAATGTGTTTATACCCTGGACTCTCCTAGTAAAGAGATTTTATGTGCATTTCAGCTGTTGAATATATCTAGTCAGATATATGCCAAATGGGGCATTATACTCAATGATGGGTCTATTAAGGGTTGAATAAAATGGCACTATGAATTTTTGGACCATGATGCTATGGCTTTACTTATAAGTTGATGGTCACATGTTGGTCAAATACAATATTACTCCCTGCATATGTTCGCAGGTCTCTGACAACTGCACCAATTCTTAGGGGTGTCTTATGGATGGAGTAATTAGCCTAGGTAACAGTTTTCCTAAAAGACACTATAATGCATTTCTTGGTATTGAGTTTTAATACCTGACTTTGGCACCAGCCATTTTTCTGTGTTAGACCCTCTTGTAAAATATTTGTGTCATGGGGGTATTCTATGACAGTTTTTTTTTTTGTATTAGCTTCCAGTTTGTTGTCATCCGTGAAATTAGTCAGCCAAAGGCCCTTGACATTAGTCTTTACCTCTGAGAAGTAGATGCCAAAGAGGAGCAGTCTCAGCACAGAACCCTGAGGTAATCTGCTGGTGACCGTTCTGTCAGTGGAGGTGGTATCACCAATCATAACTTCCTAGGTCTTGTCTTGTTTATGCGTTTATGCGTAGTTTGGTGAGTTTGTCAACTATATACAAATGGGGGTACTGCACTGACTGCCTTACCTGAGTCCTGGTAAGTGTTAAACACTATGTTTCACTCATCCATTGCCTTGGTGACCTTTTCAAAAAAGTCCACCAGGTTTAGTGGGCATGACCTTGACTTCAAAAATGCAGGGTTGGGTCCAGTATCTAAAAGTTGCCTATGTCTTTGTTGATCATTTCCATGGTAATTGCTTCCATGGCTTGCATATTAGACAAGTCAGAAAAATAGGTAAGTATTTTCCAGGGTCAGTTGAAGGTCCGCCCTTGTGAAGTGGGATAACTATTGCAGTCATTCACTCTCATGGTACAAAGCCTGCTTTAAGGCTATAGTTGAAACATGACTCATGTGGTTCTGGTAGGTCATATTTTAAGCTATTTAGGGGCTTCCTAGGATATTGTTGGGGCACTCTGAGGGTGTGTTTTGTGTCTTAATGAGTGTTGCCAATACCTGCTCCCTATTATTAGTTGAGGTGTATGCTAGTAGATATTTCATGAGGGAGGTTGGGGGAGTGAGTGGAGAAATTTGAGCTGAATTTGTCAGCCAGCAAATCGAAGTGCTGCTCTGCTCTGTGAAGGTGGCAACACTGACCCCCAGTTTAGCACAGTGCTGTGTGCTGTCTTTAAAATTTTGGACATAGCTGTAGAAGACCTAGTGGTTGTCTTTAGCCTGTGAGGCTATCTCATCCTTGTAATTGGCCTTGTTGGACTTAATTAGTCCTCTTAATTTCCTATTTACTTTAATTAAAGAGCTTCTATCATTATGGGAGTTTCTCTTCCTGATTTTAGCAATGACTTTTTTCCTTTTGTTATATGCCTTGTTAAGGTTAGGATTCCACTAGTGTGATTTGTTTTTAAAGTTTGTTTTGTGCTTACATCTAGTAGATACAACAGCCTCTATACAACCAGTCATTTGGTTGCACAGGGTCTTTGTGAGCAATTTCTCATAGTTTTCTGTGAATATGGGGTTGGAATGGGCACTAAAGTTTGACAAGTTTACATTGGCATAGTTATTAACTGTTACAGGGTTTGCTGGGGTTATTTAATTGATTTTAATTTCAAAGGAGGCAGCTTTGTGGTCCAACCTCACCAATAAGGACATGACACTAGGGTGGGTGCAATCCTCTCCCTTAATGGTGAGTGTGATGCCCATGTACTGGCCCAGTAATCAAACAGCCTCAATCCTCAACACTGGCAACAGGAAGGGATGTATAAAATGGGAGGATGACAAGTACACACACAGTAAAGTACAATTTCCCTTAAGAGCACACAGAAATCAGTCATTCTGGGGCTAGTTTCTCCCTCTTTCTCCAGATCCCCATTAAGACTTCTCACTGGCACAGCTATAGGGTTAAAATCTCAGTCGAGTGGCCAGTCTAAGACCTTCAGGCACCCTCCCTGTCCAGCCAGGGCTTTGTGTCCCTGCCCAAGTAACTGACACACATACACTTTGAGATTTGATTGATATACAAACAAACACACACTCACACACACACACACACACACACACACACACACACACACACACCTGGGAAAGGCTGGCACATGTTTACTAGCTATGCCTCATTTTTCCCAGACTATAAGGTAGTACCAGATGCCACCAGCCACCCTTACTTATCAGCTACTATAAGGCCCTTACAAAGGGTGTCCAATCCTACTGTGTAATGTTACTAATAATTCAAATGGTCGTTTAACCAACAGCAAGGTTATTTAAGAGTGGCCTGTACAGTGTCACCAAATACATAAAAGAGTACTCTAAGAGCTTAAATACGTCTCACAAATATCACCCGCAAAGATAGGTTTAACTATAGTTAATAATAAATAATAAAATAACAAGAAAATACTCAGAAAACAAACACAGTTACTCCAGAGTTGAAAATCACAGGAAATATTTTAAAACAGCATTGCAGGACAGTCTCAAATAAATACAGAAAACATCTAAACTAATCTTTACTATATTCCTATCTGTATCTAAGAGAGACACTATGCCCTAAGTTTTAGTTACAGACAACATGCAGGCAGAAGTGCTGAGTGGATGTTTCTAGGTCCAAGACAAGATTCAAAATGCAAAGTCCCTCTCTCTGAGAGAGTTCTTAAATTAATATCAAACATTACTGCTGGGTCAGCTTGGATGACATCACTCTTTGTCACCTGCTTTCACTTCTCAGGCTAACAGAAACTAACATAGCTGTGTTAAAAATACATATCTCTCAGATGTTTGCTGAGAACTGGAAGTCATAAAACCATTAAACACTTTAACATTTTAAACTTAGTAATTGCTTCTCTCCAAAACAATAGGAAAACCTCTAGCTCTAGACATTGTGTCTGCTTCACTGAAACTGAGATATAACACAATCATAAAACACTTTAATTTCAACTTATTTTCTTGAAGTTTTGCAAGTTAACTCTGTATTTCCAGCTTCTACTATTAAAACATACGTTTGCACAGATGGGTCTCCTTCAGATCGTCAAAATTTTAAAAGATTGATTTTCATATGGCTGAAACCATATGATCGAACTTTTAAAAGTTTGAATGGTCTGAATGGAAATCTCCATACAGCAAGGAATGGGAAGATTTCCCTTTTCTGCAATGTAGTGGGATCTCGGAGTTGGTATATTTAAATAGCGGGGGGTGTGGGGAGTGCAGGGTGGCTTGTTCTCCCCTGCTAGGAACGTGTAGTTTTTTTTTTTACATGTTCAAACTTTTAAATGTTTGATCATATGGTCTCAGCCATATGAAATTCGAACATTTGAACGTTCGATCATGTAAAGTAGACCCACACAGGCATATAGTTTATATGCATTTCTGTTCTTTTCCAGTAGGGTACACTGTGGGCACATCCTTGAAGCTCAGCACTATATAAACCGTGTTCAACACACACTTCTGCACCAGTAGTTTAATATACGCATAACATATAGTTCTCTTACATTTGTAAGACAAGAATATGAATCATGTTTATATTCACAAATGACATATAATTATTTACAAAATTCCAGATAGCTGGGCTGGCAGTATTTCCTTTTGTTACATTTCTATAAAAATGATATTAATATTCACAAATGACTTAGAATTATTTACAAAATTCCAGCTAGCTGGGCTGGCAGTGTCACAGTGAGTACCAGCTCAAGTATGTTTGAATCTCGGGTGGGTCTGCATGTTATCTGGTCAAGTATATTTCTGTTAATAAAGTCCAGAAATAATTGTGCCTGTGAATATGAGGTAGTGTACATTTCCATTCTATAGAGGGGTAAAGGTTCCCATGAATAAGGTATTTGGTTTAATACTGAGTTTCTCAAGTAAGTCTTTATAAAAGATACGGGATTCTAGGGACACAGAAGGTGATCTATAGCTTGTTAGGGCATGGTATGCAACTTTGCCTATCGTGATTTGCATGTGAATAAATTCCAGGGCCTTATACTGTTTAACCAACCAAGAGTTATGCTTCTTGTTACTATAGATTGAGACTTTTCCACCTTTTGTCCCTGTCTGTGTAGCTAATAGTCTAAATGTGTAGAAGGTACTGACGTTTTGGACCGCTGGAGTACTTTCTACAGTTTTAAACCGTGTCTCAGTAACACCACAGATGCCTATATTCTACATAGTGAGGAGAGTTTAAAGGGTGTGGAGCTTCTTGTTTAGGCTCCTAGCACTGAGCAGTAACACCTTTAGGTTTCTTTGGGTCTATTTACTATGTGAGTAGGTCTGTCAGTTTGGCATTACCTTAAAAAGGCAGAGGGATATGGTCTACTTTTCCAAACACAGGAAGGCAAGCTGCTTGTACCTCTAAGCTAACATATACCAACTCAACAGTTGCATGACATAGGGAATATTAGAAAGTGTCCAAATCAGTACATGGCAGTCACAAGCAGTCACTGTTTTCTAAGCTAAGTAGAAGTGCCAGGAAGCATTTCTTAAAGTAGAATTATTTCAGACATTGAATTTTAGGCAATCTAGGACAAAAATATAATTGTCTTCTGTAAAATGATTTCAGACATCATGCTGCAATTTGAGAAAAAGAAATATAGCCATATTTTGCTTGTTAGGCTGCAGTGTGAGCAAATGCTAAGTCAAGACACAGTATGACTAAAAATGTAGTTAGAAACATTGTACAGACAAACGAACAGACTTTGTTTTGCAACATTTTTGTGTGAATACAATATTGTCAAGCATAAGAACAATTTATGGACATGAGAGTGTGAGAAATATGTAAGATGTTTATAGAATGATATCATGCTAAGATCTGTCATTCAAGTGAAAAAGAAAAAAATATTGGATAATGTGACGGTCAGAAGACTATTCCAAAAGATACACCTAAGCTGAAGACCTGTACTGTTAATCATTCTACTTTACATGTGTATTTAAGTTAGCCATTAGTCTGCCATGTTTAGATTTACTTTTGTATTCTTAAAATGCTGTTATCCTATTCTCAGAATAAAACCTGTGTTGTTACAACATGTCTGTCTCCGAGAATTTTTATACAGGATGAACTAAAGCCAGATTGATATGTTTTATCTCAATCTGGAGTAAATAAATGATTCCAAGGAACTATGGATTGGGGAACATAGAACAGCCATTACCAGTTCACCTCTGGATACCAAAATCCCCACCAAGGCCTAGATCTGACAATATATATGGTGTGCTAATTATGGGCTCTTCTAGTAAATGATAACCAGTGTCACTTTATTAAGATCCCTCTGCTTTTCTCTAATCATATTGCTGATGTTCCTGTTAAAACATATCCCTTTATTAGAGACCATGTTTCAATTGTGATCACAATGCTCTTCTGCTTTGTACAGCTTATCTGTTCTGGCAGCTCTTCCATGTCATAGGATTTCCTTGCTACTCATTGTTCCTCCCTCATCAGATCCCTTATTGAAAGCAATTCCCCCTTTGTAATATACTGACTTAAATACTTAATACAGTACAAAAAGTCCCAAGCATTGTTAACTAGAAAAATCTCTGGTTTAAACCAATTAAGCTACCCTGACAGACTAGAATCTCTGTCCACATTGCTTCATAAGATGATATATTTGCCTAGTGTTCTGTGCCATGAAAGACTCCTTACATTTTGACCTGTTTCACTTTCATAGATCAAACAGCTCTATTAGTGCCCACTCCAGGGACATAAACATCCACTGTAAGATCAGAAATATCTGCTGGTGTGATAGGTTACTTTCCAACACACCCACCATCCTTGGTATATACATCTTGGCACATCAGAGTACCTTCTTGAAAAACTTTAAAGCAAACATTGAGGGCTACATGGGTACCTGGAAGTTCATAACTGGCATTATTTCACCTCCTATTCCAAAGAACTAGTCCATCCTTATCATTACAAGGATTAAGCTTCTTAATGGCTCTCCAGCTCTAAGCTTAATGTAAATCTAGGGGCCTCTAATGTCCAGTTATATAAATGTAAACTTATACATGCCAGTAAAACAGAGTTGTGTAGACTCTTCTCATGTGTTAAGTTAGTAGTGAAAAACAGGGATGTGGTCCATGGTGCTGTATGACTAACAATAATGAGTTGACATTATTATTGATTAACTCCTGCACTACCACCATTTGATTTTTCAGTAAATGTTTTCTCCTCTAAATTCCATGCCTGCCATTTTATGTCAGCTCGCTTATCCTGTCTTTGGTGGCATTATGTAGGTCACTGCAGAAATGGGATGCAATTACTCAAAGTCCTTATATGAAACTGAGTAATGGAGTACCACATTGTAAAGTATTACTAAATTGCACTCTGTATTCCAAAGAACACAATCTCATCATCACAATTTCCCAAATATATGACACAAACCTCTGAGGAATAAGTAGTCACATCAAAGAGTTAAATGTCACAGACAAAGAACATTAAGTGTTGACTCAGATGACATCATGCAATTAATGAAAATAAAATTACTATGCAACAAGTGATAGTCACGTAAATAATTTAATGTGCAATGTATACATGTTGTAATGTTCTGTATAGTAAATCTACCCATGCAATGAACATTGAACACAGTAACTTATTGAGTATTCATTTTTGTGGTGTTGTACTGAAGTCCAACTATTGCCACAGCAGGCTGGTTTAGTATATCTCAAACATTAAGGGCTGCAATCACATACACTCCCACCTGAATAAGTCACATTACACGGTCATGTTTTTCTCACTTTTGCCTCCATGGATGCCCTTCTTGTGTGGTGTAATGTGATGTGATGTGATGTTACACCTATATTACTGAAGCCTGATTTCCTAACATCAATTATGGTTCAACTGTATGGGCAAAGAGTAAAAGACCTGCAACTGAGGCAATTTACAGAGAGATTGTGTGAAACAAGAATGCTGCATCACTTTGAATGTTTCAGTAGTGTGCACAAAGATACCTGGCTTCTTAACACAGGGAAATGAAACCCAGGTGTCATCCCAGATAATCTGTGCTTGAGTGGCAGCAGAGGTGCTGGATGGACTGGATGAAGATGATAACAATGAGTAGCCACCAGCTCACTCATCCTGGAAGGAGAATAGCTGTTCACCTCACTGCATTCTTGACACTTGCAGAAATGCATGTGTTTGGCCTGCATCAAGGATTCTAGTGTGTGCTAATGTTACATTGTGGTCAGAGGTGCATCAGCAAGGTTTTGCATGTATAATAATATACCTATGACTCTATTTTCAAATCTCGAAATACTGAAATACCAAATTTCAGTATCTTGAGACCATAATTATGAAAATCCATTACAACGAAAGATTAGAAAAACAAACATCACTATACTGAAAGTTCATAATACCAAATTTTCAGTATGTGATGATATTATTTTTTTTACCCTCCGCCATGCACAGAAACCAGCTCGTGAAATAGTGCTAACTCAAATTCACTCTTCTGTGCAAAGTATACAGGAATTCAGAGATATAACCCACGAAGGTAAATCAATTCACAAAACCATGTTTCTACATGTGTAACAGTCTTGCAACTGCCTTCAGAAATTCTGGAGTTGAATACGCACAATTCTGCTTAAGTATAGTCTCAAACTGCCACAATACTGACTGTCAAAATAACAAAAACCTAAATATAAAATGACCTACCTCCCTATCCCATCACAAACCACAATGACAAACACACCAACAAAATCTTAGTAATCTACATTTAAACAGGAGGCCAAACCCCACTGCACCCCCCCCAATTATATATATCAACTCTGAGGTTGCACTACCTCAAAGAAAACCGCAAACCTACCATTACATGCCCTATACTTCCATTGCACTCTTTCAAAGCCATACCTGAGAGAAGTACACACACTATACATCTACAAAAATCACCACTTACAAAACTAACATACCTACACCAACCTACCTCTCAAAGCTCACAACAAATTAACACATAAATCATTTCTCTCCCAAACCCTTACACACTAAGCACCTACCTGAAGCCTCCATACATAACCACACATTGGTTGCCATATCTACATCCCACAAACCACTACACATTAAAGTGACAGCATACAATTCACAAAACACCACACCACAAGTACTACAGATTTGAAATTAGCAGATTAATTATTTTGAAGTTTTGAACAACAGAATTCTCAACCTTTTCATGTTAATATTTTAAATTCCAGTATTACAGTCTTTTGAAATTCAAAAGTTGATCCAAACCTATACCTCTCAAGAGCCGCAATTCATAGGCTCATAGGTTTATAGTAGGCTAATGACTACCATGGTCTTTACAAACCTAGTCATGCAACCCAACTAACTTTTGTCCCTAGAGTTCCTTGGACATATGGCGGGGTATGTTAGTAAAGATGTAGCTAAGGATTATGGGGGTATGTTACTTGGGTATTCAGTAACTTACTGCCATCCTCTGTCCATCAGAAGCATGGGGGCCAGATCTGGGATGGATTTACAATTTCCAATCCATTGATCAAGGTTTCTTTTGAATAGGATCAGGAATGAACTTTGTATCACATAAATGGAGAGCTTATTCCATAGTGTGGGGATACTTTGAGACACATACTGGTCTCTCCAGCATGTTCTATTTATGTTGCATGCAAAGTTCAGGTCCTTGGATCGAATGTTACCAATGCTGTTTGTTTTGCAAATGTGCAAGAGATCCACCAGACCTGTATCTGAGCATGCCTTATATGCTAGCCATAGATCACCTGTCAGTGACCTATAGGAGAGTCTGTTCAGAGATAAGGCCTTAAGGCAATCTGTGTAGGACAGGGTATTTAAACCCTGCATTCTCCTGGTGACGAACCTTTGAAGGTGTTCCAACTGTTGCAAGTACCTGGTTAGGTGCATGCCAAAGAGGTCATTGCACTGAATAATAGATCTGCTAAGGGATGAATAAAGTGGTACTATAATTTCCTTGGGTCTGGATGTTATGCCCTTGCTTATGAGTTGGGTGACATAGAATGATTTTCTTACTTTCTTGGCTACATGTTGCCTGACAGTCAGATTACTGTCTACATATGTTCCTGGATCCTTAACTATTGGGGCAGCTCCTAGGGTCATTTTATCCGTGAAGTAATTAGCTTGGGTGGGCAATTTCCCAAAGGGTGCTATGATGCATTTCTTCATGCTGAGTTTTAATCCATGTCTTTGGCACCAGTCATGTGTTTGTGTTAGACCTACTTGTAGGATGTTGGTGTCACAGAGGGAATCTACAATTGCTCCCAATTTACAGTCAGATACACACTTGGTGAGCCTAGGCCTTTGACATTATCCTTTAATTCCAAGAAGAAGATGTTAAACAGAAGTGGGACCAGTACAGAACCCTGGGGTACTTCACTGGTGACCAGTCTCCTGGTGGAGATGGTCTCAATGATTCTGACTTCTTGGGTCCTATTTGTCAGCCAGTCAGAAATCCAGTGAATTATGTAGGGATTTATACCTAGTTCTGAGAGTTTGGCACCAATATCTGAGTGGGGTCTTGGATTGATTGTCTTGGCCAGGTCAATGTAGGCAGTTTTCCCCTAATCCATAGCCTTGGTTACCCTCTCAAAGAATCAACCAAGTTGAGTAGCAAGACCTTTCCTTAACCAAGCCAAATTGTGATGGGTCCAGTATCTCTAATTCTGGAGGATGCACGCTGCTGGGGGTGTGTATACAGGACAGTACAACAGATCAGCAGACTGGTCTGTTCCTTAGCACCCAACCCTCACCTCTACCTGAGAATGCATGAACCAGAGGGGTCTCACCTCAATGGGAAAACAAATTTACCAGGTAGATACAGGACGTTGGAGCCATTCTGCAGATCTTGTGAATCAGAAAAATGCTATGTGACAGAAGAAGGAAGGACCAACTATGCATAACACAGGTGCATTCCTGGGAAGTCATTGATATGTTTAGAACAGAAGTGCTTAAATCACAGACATTCAAGCTCATTTCTTCAGGGATATTGTTTTCTCATTCTAAAAGTTCAATTTCACGGGGAAAGGCAAGAACTCATTTTTAACAGGTGCTTTAATGTTACAGCTCCTTAATAGTGAATGTGGTGATCAAGTCTCTGCCTCATGCAATATGTTTTTCAGTTATTCTATATTTACAGACTTGTAATCAAGTCATTATGTTAGCAGAAAAAATGTCCAGACTTTTAATGCAGGCTAGCATTTTAAATACAAATACACATTGTCACATGATCATCTTGTAGCTATGTAACAGTATAAGCAGCAAACCATGCATACAAACCACTGTTCCTTTATAGCAGAACACTTGCAAACCGTTTGGTAACTAACCACTAGAACAATGTGTGCATTTTACTTAATTATCTAATTCAGTATTGAAATATGGGGAACTATTCTGAACCTTATTTCTTTCAAGAAAAACCTGTACAGGCAACAAATTCAGAAAATGATGCAGCATTGCACTTCCAATATCTTGATTGCCACATTGGATAATACAGATATATGCCATCTCTTTTTCCTTCATATACATTTCATTAATTTGACAAGATTTATCTGAATATAGGCCCTGATATTATTCAGCAACAAGCTGCTGCTGCTGTAGTCATAGCTAGGGTTGCCAGGTTTCTTTGCGGCTAAAACCGGACTAAAGTCACGCCCCTCGCATCACACACAACTCCACCCATTCCCACCCCCTCTCCCGCCCATTCCCACCCCCTCTCCCACCCATGCCCCACCCATTTTGTGACATCACAGTGACATCAGCTGATAGGACCACCCACTTTGATGACTTAAGCCATACTTAAAGGGGAGAAAAGAACATAGGCGGCACTAATTGCACTGCTAGGCTGCTGCAGATGTAAGTACCAGTATTGATGAAAAGTTATTTATTTTCTATGTTCCTAAACCTAATTATGGATGACCCATGGAGATAAAAGGTCAAGAGCTAGCAGCCTGTGCACATGGTGGTAAATCTGATTAAAAAAATCCCCAAAAAATGCAAACAGTTATCTTTGCTATTAAAAAATTGTAAGTTTTGATTTACCCCATAAGATCGTTTAAGTCAATAACATCACTTTACTGCTCAATCAGAAATGATGATCTTAACATTCCCTTGCATTTTGAAAGTTCTGTCAAATACTGTTTGTACTGGGGCGTGGGACAGGTACTCAGTTGTTAAGATGCAACATATTTTCCATTTCGTACTTCGGATTAGGAAGTTTCAGTCCTTGGCTGCGCCTGTATTGTGTGGTGGTCAATTGAGCTAAGTGTTACTGCCCCTAGTGTGATATTTCAGATGCTAGTACTTAAGATCTTGTACTGGGTCCGACTGATCTCCCACTCTTTTTCTTTACATGTCACATATGCAAAAAATGGGATAAAGGGGTTGTGGATGAATGGATTTCTAACAGGTGACTTATGTTTTATGTTACTTTCAAAGTATACGTCATAATCTCAGAAAAGCACACATACTTTAAAGAGTTTCATTAATGTTTTTCTATATTACGCCAAAGTTGCTGGTTAAAACAGGTAACTTCCTACAACAATGCGCTCTAATACAAGTTTACGAAGATGCAGACTGGACCGCTGCTATGCAGTTGTAAAATGGCAATAAGACTGAATGAAAGATGACTCAAGCCTCCAGATCTAAGAAAGATGCACGTAGGAAAAGAAATCACATGCAGCTAGCACACTTGCCATTTTCTGAACATGGCAAAGAGGTAGTTTTATTTTTCAATGTGGTCCCTTGCGACAGAATCAAGTAAAAGCAAACAATGTTGGGTAACTGCAAGTGCCCAAAAAGCAAGATGCACAATTTGTTTCATGGAATACGGTTCAACATAGTAGATGAGGATAATACAAATCAGGGCGTGTTAATTGCTAGCAGTATTACACTGCATGGTGAAGTTCTAAAATCAGTCTGAGTGTACTACAATGCAACACTGGGCAATGTTGGCAGAGTGCTTAAGCATTTTAAATCTTGCTATATGACTTCTTTTGTCACTGCTTGGTAGTTGGTAGGATAATGATAGCTAAAAAAATACCGTTTTCCCACCGTGGAGTACTGCCTTCCAGTGATATCTCTACAATCCGTATAGCAGAAAATAAAATTTGTCCGTTTGTATTACATCACTGCCACTTAAGTTAATGTATGTATGTCTAAACTATGTAGCTACCAGGAATACTGAAGTTAAAAGCATTTCATTGTTGTGTAGTAGCTAGTAGTGTATCGTACCGCTCCCGTTCGAGCTGGATACATTTACTTTCTCCTCTCCTCTGGTGGCACAAAAAAAAACGGACTTCATGGTTTTGATGAAATTTTTTAACTGGACAATTTGTCTGAAAACCGGACAGTTCGGTCAAAAACTGGACAGCTGGCAACCCTAGTCATAGCATGCTGTATCAAGCCATAAAGTGCCTGCCTTGATGACTGCAGAATCAGGGACAGAGTAGAGTCCTAACCTGGGTGTACCCAGAAATATTTATTTTGTTGCCATTACTACCGCTCATCTGCAACTTAAAAAATGTGCTTAACCCACAAGATTTTGCATATACCTTATTTTTAAGTCTGTCTGCTGTCTCTTATGACCATAACATGACTAATTGAAGGGAGTACTGTTCTATCACATAAGCTTGTTGTGTATAGCTGTGTACTATACACAACAGTTCTATACATTTATGTCCCCTGGGTAATAAAGTTTCTAAGACGTGGTCAGAAAAATGTACTCATTTCACTACAGTGAGCAAGCTTGTTTATGGCTGAGCAGGAAATGCATTATACACCTAATTTCACTCACTTGTCAGGTCTTCACGTGACCTGACTTATGATATCTTACACCTCACTGGGGGTCAGCTGCACAAGATGCCAACTCACTGATTACAGTTCACTGATGCTGAACTTGTCAATCAATGTTTCAAGTTACTGATGGTACAGTTTTTTTTTTATTTGAAAGCCTGGAGTGATTCACCATATAATTTTTTTCTCTATGGTTATGTGACTATGGAGTGAACATATTTAAGTACAGGTGTAAAGTTCGCCCCATGCATAAGGTGCTTTTAAAGTAGTTTCAATTAAAGAAAACTTCAAATGATTTGTTTCATCTAGTTCCAACCTCAGCTAGTTGAAACATGGAAACCACAAGTGAAGCAGAGCCATATCATGCATTGCTTATCTGTTCTACTGTTTAATAACATTTTAAATTTTGGGCCCTGATATTTACATACATAGGATGGTATTCATAGTCCCTGGTTTCACACTTACACAGTGGTAATACATGAAGAGCACCATTATATCGATATGCCGATATAGTAAATGCAGGTTATTTGTGTTGGCTAAGTAAATGTGAAGGCATTTTAGGAATCACTAATAAAGTAGCCAAAGTTAATCATTAACTATATGTGAAAGACTATGTTAAAGCCTTAGACTTTGTATGATTTCATAGATACTCAGATATTGAGTATGAACTCAGCTTTGAACAATCACGCTTCAAAGATTTAAGGCAAGTGGCATACAGCACAACATTTATTTTAATATTTAAAAAAATAAAAGAGGTTTAATATGGTTTATATAGGGGCATCCTTTATTCTACTTACACCTTACATCTACTAGAGCTGCTGTGCATTATTGTTAGTACCTTTTTGGAGTATTACATCTGAATGTCATGAAGGAATCATTTCATTATATACTCCTCCTGGACTATAGCATTAGTATTAATGTTTTTTTTTTTCTTGGTGGGAAACTTTTATTTGTTTCTGTAGAAATAAATATTCATGTATGTGTCAGTATCAACTTTTAGTGGTCTGTGTTGATAAGATATGCCAGACGATGGTGGATGGTCAGGGATTATGCTCATTGACTTTGCAAACTTACATGCATATCATTTCAGTTTACCTTTTCTAAATATTGTCAGCTTAGAGAATTACAGAAGTTATCCATGCATATCTGTAGCATTCTGGGGATTTTTGGAGACTGCTGTGGACTCTGTCACTATCTACAGTGCACATATTTGAATGACGTACATGAATACTGCAAAATTGTCATTTGTAAATAGAAATTAATTACAGTAACAGAGGAAATGCATAGTGATCACTGAGAACGATAAGTTTATTTTGCTATAATTTAGGGATTGTGCACACTTGATAAAAACGCAGTGATTTAATTGAGAAGTACTGAAGTGTCAAGGATGTTTTGCTGGAACAACATGCAACTTGTGTTTTAAATGTTTTTAAAGGAGATTTCTGAGTGTCACTACTAAATGAAAAAGGACACTATTATGAATAAAGGAAAGTGGTAGGGGAAGATAGTTCTGTTTTTGCCTTACCATTGTTCATAGGTTCATAGGTAGGCACTAGGCTATTGGCCCAAGGGCCTACATAAGCCTAGCCAGCAAGGTTCCTTGGCTTACGCCACCCAAGAAAGTTATTTTCCTGTGCCATTGTCGAGCAGAGACACAGAAGTGATCCCAGGGGTGTATTTCCTATTTCCCATCCACTCATCAAGATTTTTCTTGAAGAGTGCTAATGAAGAACTTTGCTTGATATAGATGGATAGCCTGTTCCAGAGTATGGGAAGTCTCTGGGACAGGAATCTATCCCTCCAGCATGTCCTGTTTATTATGGTGACAAGGTTTAGGTCCCTAGAGCATGCAGTTCGGAGGGATTGGGATTTCTTTAGGTGTAGCATGTCCAACAGCTCTGGGTCTGACATAGCTTTACATGTTTGGCAGAGATCACCTCGAAGTAGGCAATATGCTATGGAGTAAAGCTGGAGTTTTTTGAGGCGGTCAGTGTAGGGCATTTGTTTGGGGCCAGTTATCTTCTTTGTGAGGTACTTCTGTGGCCTTTCCATCTGCTGCATATGTCTTGTGAGGTACATTCCAAAAGGGGCATTGTACTCTATATTGGGTCTAATGAGTGTCGAGTAGAGGGGAACAATGACCTCTTTTTTCCTGGATGAGAACCCTTTTATGATGAGGTGTGCCATGTAGAAGGACTTCCTGACTACTGTGGTGATGTGACTATCAAAGGAGAGACTACTGTCCACCTGGGTCCCAAGGTCTCTTATCATGCATTCGGTGTTAAGTAGATTGCTGCCTATGTGGTAGTTCATGAGTACAGAGTTTTTACCAAAGGGAATTGCACTGCACTTTTTGGCATTGAGCTTGAGGCCATGGCTCTGACACCAGGCATCTGTCTCAGCGAGGCCCTTCTGTAGGATGTCCACATCATTTGGGGACTTGACTATGGCTCCTAGTTTGCAGTCATCTGTGAACTTCATTAGCCAGAGGCCTTCTGTGTTAGCCTGTACTTCAGAGAAGTAGATACCAAACAGGAGAGGTCCCAGGATGGAACCCTGTGGTACTCCACTTGTAATTGCTTTGAGGTAAGATTTGGAGTCTGCAACTTTTACAGTGTGGGTTCTGTAAGTGAGCCAGTTGGCAACCCACCTTGTGACGTAGGGATTTATACCTAGTTTAGTGAGTTTAGCTATAATTCCAGAATGGGGGATGGTGTCGAAAGCCTTGGCAAGATCAAGATAGGCTGTGTGAACCACCTTACCCTATTCTACAGCTTTGGTTACTGCCTCAAAGAAGTAGATCAGGTTCAGGAGGCATGATCTGCCTTTCACAAACCAGAACTGGGTGGGATCCAGAGTTTGGAGGTTACCAATGTCTTTGTTTATGAGTTTCATAATGATATGTTCCATGGCCTTGCAGAACCAGCTCATCAGGCTAATAGGTCGATAGTTCCCAGGATCAGTGGTGGCTCCCCCTTTGTGGAGTGGGATAACTGTTGCTGTGTGCCATTCAGTTGGCACAAAGCCTGATGCGAGGCCTGATGTGAGACTATGCATTCATGACAGTAGAAATTAGTTCAACACAACCTTACTTGGCTGGATTGAGATGCATCTGTATATAACTATCGTTTTTTGTGACCTTATTATATTTTATTTTTGTAATGATAGCAGGCATGCTTTCATTCTTGTGTTTTTTGACTAATGACTAAGTGTTTTGTGCATGAGTGTGGCATGTTGTTTTAGATGCAGTAGTAATGTAAAACCAGGTATCAAGGCAGAGAAAGGATAACTTTAGCTATGAGGAAAACAGGATCCTCATGGCAGCCCTTAGGACATAAAGCAATTGTCTTTTTTTGGAAAAACCTAGATGAACACCTTGAGGATGATGGTAGAAATTCAGTGGTATTAGTATCCACATTGACACCTTTGCAAAGGGGTGATAGGAACAAGGCTTTGTCATAACTACCCTAGGAAACATTTTAAACATTGGCTGTCCAGCAGCAAATGAGCCATGACATTGTTAGGACTCAGAGTACTGCCACAGAATGTCAGCTGGAAATGGCCAGGGTCTTCAAGGGTGTACATGAAATTTCCAGCACTGCAGGGAAATGGAATAGAGCATGGATAATGCCATGATCACACTGATGCATAGCATGAAGGCACACCAAGTATCGGTAGTCACCTGCATTTGTACACTAGTTAGGATTTACCAGACTCAAATAAGAGTCAGTCATGGAGGGGGAGAGGACAGAGCAATGTCTAGACACCTGGGGGAAGATCATATGAGATGACAAGTGCTTCTAAAGAAAGTTTAGTAATTAGTACATGGAACAAGCACAATAGATTTCATGCAGACCAAGTCAATGTTCATCTACACCTAGCAGGACTTCTCACTCAATTTCCTGATCACACTCATGCAGCACTGTCAGAATCAGTATCTGCAGGATCACATGTATCATGTAGTTTACAATATCAGATCAACTCACCATCCAGCTCTCATGACAGAACCTCTTCAAAATCACTTGCACTATCACCTACTCTATCTTTAGGAGATGAGTATAATACATTTGACCTTGATCTCCTGTGATTCAAATGTGACATTTCTGTTACTTATAATGCAACATTCACTCGCTCATCTGTGTTTAATTCAAAGAGAAGTAAGTTATTAAAGTAAAAAAGGGAGGAGTTAAGGCATTTTCAACTGTATGCATTTTATTCTTCTAATGGTATTGCTTAAAACTTCATGAAACTAAAGAATGAAGGCTGTATATCATAACATAAGACTGCAGTGATCAACACCATTAATGCTCTATGCATCATCATCGTCATCGTTACAGCTGGCAATTACCTACAACTTAAAAGTAGTAATACACAAATATTCACTGAAACAGTAATAAGAAAAATAAAGATTAAAATGAGCATCATCATCATCATCATCATCATCATCATTATCATTGTTACAGCTGGCAATTACCTCCAACTTAAAAGTAGTAATACACAAATATTCAGGGAAACACTAATAAGAACATTAAAGATTAAAATGAGTATCCTACCATGTAAACAAACACTGCTGCCACTTCACCCTCACCACTGCACAAAGGATGATGTGCTTCATCTCTGAGCCCACAGATTAATTGTATATGACAAAATGAAATAATCTGATGTGCAGTACCTTAATGCAAAACATTAAGTCAGTTGAAATATGGAATAGTTTAAACTGAGGAAACATTGCATAATATAAAAAACAATGTGATGAGTTGTTATTCAATTGCAAGGTGTAAGCACATGTTATATATTGAATAACACTTTTTTTTAAATGTACCACTTGAGAACATTGAGTAGGTCTAACCTTAGGAATACCGCCTCAGTAGAATGTATTGTGTAAAACAGTTCAGTATATGATTATTCCTTATATGATGCCTTACAACATCACTGAACAGGAGTCAGCATTGCTTTTACAAACAATAATAAGAGTACATGTTATTTCTACACACACACACACACACACACACACACACACACACACACACACACACACACACACACACACACACACACACACACACACACACACACACACACACACACACACACACACACACACATATTTATAGATGAGAAGGAACGTTGAATAAACAGTGTCAGTAGACCATGCGCCATATTCCATATCTTACAGATATCACTGCATGCATCAGTTATACTCTACTTGTTTTGTACAAGAAAGGTAATGCTAAACTGAATGTTCTGATCCATAGTTCTGGACTAGATGTCACTCTTTACCTTTACAGCAGTATGCAGTCCATGAGTTTGCTGCATGTGGTCCTTTACTGTTGCTGTCAGCTGGTCGCCATTAGTTGTAGTACAGCTGGATCTGGGAGCTGCAGTGAGATCATGGGTCAATTCACCACAAGACTGGCACTTGATCATGGTGTTCCAAATGCAACATGCAATAAATATCCTCCATTCAGTAGATGGGTCATACAGAAGGGCATTCCCAGACTCAACCAGGCACTAAAAATGAATATTCAAGTGGCCAAAGTGTCTCTGAATGACAATACAGTTCTGGGACAGATTTTTTTTTTTTGTAAATGCCTTCAGTAGTTCTACATGGATTTATCACTTTTATCGTGAGCCATGGCTCCAAGGGATATCCAGTGTCACCTGAAAGAATAAGAGAGAGAAAAAAGGGTGGGGAGACAAAACAAAGGAAAAAAGTTGTTCAGTATTAGTAATACATTTTACCATGAATAACTACTTAAAAAAGTCACCTTATTAACAATATGACCACCGGGCATTCTACCATACAGGAAGTGGTGGCAGAGTGAGCTAGTGTGCCAGATGTGGTAATTGTGTGCATTGTCAAGTTGCTAGGCAGAGATGTTGGTGATGCACCCCTATGCATCACACATTACCTGGCAATTGATGGAATAGTAGCTTTTCCTATTATGGTACCACTGCCCTGTGAACCATACTGAGCCCTAATTGCAGCAGGGGTGTAATCCAGTGCTTCAGGGAAACGTTTCACCCCAGAAAAGACACACATAGTCTGAGCTCAGTCCTGAGGCAGTGCCAAGAAATAAATGTACTGATCCACATGTGCAAGAGTACATTTAATAAATGCCAAAGTATCCTGGAGGTAGAAGCCTGTTGATACCTATTGCGTCCCCAGTCTATATGTGGAAGATTTTCATGAAAGGTGTAGTGAGGGCTATACATACCTTTGATCCACAGAGATAGAAAGACCATACATCCCCCACTGTGCCCCCCTGGTGGCCATAGATACTCAGTAGGATCCTCATAATATTCCTGTCCACTCTGAACCTAGAAAGTATCTCCTGATTGTCAAAATTATACAGAAGTATTCTCTCTCTCTATAGCTATGCCTTCTTGGCCAGCAAACACTGCTGGGCACAAGTGGTTTTGGCTTAGCCAAGACAAGCAGCTTACACCAGGAAATAGTTACAACTTCATGGTGGATTGCAAAGTGGGAGATGGCCTCATTAGGATATGTTGTTTTACATCATTTCTAATTTTTACATCATTATGACTTCATCTGTATGCACGTTTTCATGGCCATCTCATGTTAGCATAAGTTGCTCTGTGGATCTCTCCTTTGCTGCAGAAATGCTCAAATAGTGCTGACAGCCTTTATGTTTTATGTAATGACTATGACTACTAGCCATAGTCTGCAAAGATGTACAACTTCTCTGGGTACTGAGTATTGTACTCTACAATTTAGGATCACATCCTTCAGATATGGATTGTAGTGCTTAATTGCAGTCTTCAATTGAACCATTCTTTATGAATTATTGTCAAAGGGCACATTTACAATGATGTAAAATATATTGCCGTCCTTAGTTTATTCCCACACCCATGCTCATGCAACAGCTGCGTTAGTGTGCCATGTTGCATAATATCACAGGTTAGCAAGGTAAAGATGAAGTATGTACTAAAATATGCTTTGAACTCTTTAGTAAATTCATGTTCCCTACTGTAATGTGCTCTACCTTCTTGTCTGACTCATTCATAAGAATATTATCATTATCATAATACAATACCTGGCAGATATACACATGATTAAGGCTATGAGCTCTTAATGAGCTGCTTCTGGTTGGCTAAGGTTCAGCCTTCATTTGCCTACCTAGTGATTCACAGCAAACTGAGTAAAGCACTAAATTGGAAAATGCTCCCAGATGAGTGTGGAAAAGGTCTAGCTTGATCAGTTTTCTATGCTAGTGAACAAACATGAAACAAAAATAAAAATAAAATAACATAAAAATGATACTGAGGACATCTGGTATTGTGTGAGTGTGTCCACTGACAGGAACGTGCTAGCATCAATGTGTGTGGTAGGACAAGTTTGCTTATGGTAGCAGGTTGGTTTGTACCACAGGGAACTCTGTTGTTAGGAAGGACTTTCCTACTGTGCAATCGAAGTGTAGTATTGATTGTTTCCCTTCTTAATACTAATATATTGCTCAGATCATATTAGTTAGAAGGAGGATTTTGCAGTGAAAAGTGCAACACCATTAGACTGTATGATGCTGCTCTCTAATAAGTTTGTATGGTGGAATCAGCCAGCACTCTGATGGTGCTGTGATTGTAAACTGCATACAGTTTGGAAGGAGTCTGTCATTTGTATATACGTATGTGCGTATGAGTTTGTGTGTATGTATATACTATATAATCTCAGCAAATAGTACTATGCCTACAAAATGCCTGCATATAAGGTCTTGCCATATGGCATTCTACTCTTTATAACTTGCTAAAGGGTACACAGATGATTATCACTGTACATCACAATAGCTAGTTTGTCTTGTGAGTACATTTAATAGTCCATATTCATAGCTGTCACTATATGGCCAAACAAGGGGAAATTTAGTACCAGCCATACTTCCAAAATGAGAATAAATCTGAAGAATCTCTCTAATTATGTCTTATATTTTTCACCCTGTCCCTATGAAAAATGTTTTTCTGTTAAATCAATGCGAATCACAGTCAGTCATTATCATTACTGCCAGAAATTAGAGTGCCCTACTCTTTTTTATTCAGAAAATGCACATTGATGAAACACCTGTAGTTCTTTTACCATTTTAAGTGAATTTGATTAATATATAACAATTACCCCTGATTTTAGGCCCTTGCCCCTCATTATTCTGGTTTTGCATAGAATTCCTGAGCAAAGAAGTTGAGAGGTATGCTACCAGAACATTATATAATCATTTTTGAGGAAGTTCTGTAATAAACAAGACAAAAGCGCTTAACTTTACTCTGGCTCCGGTTTGTTTTGTTTTATTAGTTGTTTTTTTCATATGTTTTTTAGTGATATAATCATTGTCTACTGACTTAGCATATACAGGAATCATGAGCAGGACATTGATTTATGATTTTCAAAAATGAAATTTGGTTGTCAAGAGATAAATCTGGGAATTATATCTGTATTTTTTGAATGTCATTTTTGTCCTTTCTTTGATTTCCTTATAATTTTCTACCACATCAGTCTATGCAAAATTAGAGTCCAAATTTGACATTTACTGGTATTTTCCCAGAAAAACAGTGTGTCTCTACTTATGAGATTCATGCCAATATATAAAAATATCATAACAAAGTTATAATTTCTCCAAAAGTGATTGCTTCCTGTTTCCCCTACTCGATCAGAAACCAGTTTAATTTCAGAGAATCTGAGAGAGGATAATTTGAATAACTTTCAGTTGTAAATTCTGTAATCTACATGTAAAGTATTATAATGGTGGGTAATTTTTTGAATCCTGCAATACATTTGTACTGATATTTTTGCTCTGTCTGTTGCTGAACTGATACCTTTGTTATTTCATTTTATTTACCTATCTGATTATTTATGGCTTGTGTCCTTGTAAATAAGTAAAATGTGTGGTATAACAGCAGCTTTCAGTATGAATATGATTTTTTTTCCATCAGCACATTCTCAATTCACAGAATACAAAGTAAAGTTAAGCAGACAATTTCATCTTTAAACAAACAAGCACCCTTGAAAACACACACACACACACACACACACACACACACCTATTGATTGGTAGTCATCTGTTATATATTACTGAAATCACAGTTATGTAGAGGTGGAATAAGCCAATAAATAAAAGTTTAGAATTATCCTGATTTACCAGCAGAAGTCCAAAATAGTCTTTATCTCTCTCTCTCTCTCTCTCTCTCTCTCTCTCCATCCCTGTCTCTCTCTCTCTCTCTCTATATATATATATATATATATATATATATATATATATTATATGTAGATATATGTTTACACTTTATAATCTCAAAATACTGAAATTTCAAATTGCAGTATCTCCAGACTATAAAGTGAATTTTTTTAAAATAGTGAAAGTGCATAATCGAGAATTTGAATATCTCAAATTCGCTGTTATGGCTATACGCTTCGTTACGTCTGGTGTTTTGTGTGGATGGTGTATGATGTTGTGTTTGGATGTAGGTGTGATTTAAGGTAAGTAAGTGTTTTGTAAGAGTTTTGGGTGGGTCTTTGAATGTATGTGAGTGTATTTGTAAGTTGTACGTGTGGGTTATGGTAGGTAGTTGAAAGTATGAGTGTGTAAGTGTTGTATGTGTTGGTGTTTGTATATGTGTGATATGTGTGTATGTGTGTGAGGGACTGTGGAATGTCTGGGTGTGAGTTTCCTGTCTTTTCTTGTTTGTACGATCTTGGAGTTAGTATATATAAGTAGGGGGGTTTGGGGTGCTTGCCCCTGCTTATATGTATTGTAGGTTTGTTTGCGTTTTTGTGTTTGTGTGTGTTTTGTTTGTTGTTTTGTCAGTTGGATGATGTTATGTGTTGTGTGGTGTATGGTGTGTTTATGTGCGTGATTTTGTGTTTCGCGGTTTTGGGATTTTGGGATTGGGAATGTTCGACTTTATGGTCTCGAAATACTGAAATTCGAGATTTCAGTATTTCGAGATTATAAAGTGAATCCATATAACTATATATATATATATATATATATATATAGATATAGATATAGATATAAATATGTAGATATATATATATATATATATATATATATATATATATATATATATATATACACACATACATATATATGTATATGCATATATATATGCATATATATATATATATATATATATATATATATGTATGTATATGCATATATATATATATATATATATATACATCTATATATATATATATATATACATATATAGATATATGTGTATATGCATATCTCTCTCTCTCTCTCTCTCTATATATATATATATATATATATATATATATATATATATATGTATATGCATGTATATGTATATATATATATATATATATATATATATATATATATATATATATATATAGATATAGATATATTTAAACAAAATGCGTATATGTGTAATAAATGCAAAAGCCTTGCCCAGTTGCCAGGTAAGCAGGTTTAGAAATGATGTGCATGAGCTGAGAATATACTCACAGATGCATGCAAGTGAAAAAAAGACATCAAAAATTACCAAACCAAGCAAGGCCCAGTATGTTGTTAGTCTGTAATGTTTATCAGCTTGCGTCAACAAATGCCTGAAGCAACTCCCACATAGATATGGAAATTATATTTTATTCTGACAGATGCCTTCAAAGATGTATGTGAAAAGGAAATCCAATATATCAAACCTTTTAGCTCCAACAGCAAGAGTGTCACTCAAAACAGTGGATGGATGACACTGTAGAATTTCCTAATAAATAACATTATACAGCCATGTTTTCTTGCTTTATAGTTCATGGATTCCGCCTCATCATCCCGACTGTTTATCTGAGTTCACTACCAGAAAGCATTCCTGTCAAGATTTATTTAGCACTGTTCTGCATTCATTCATCTTTTGTATTAAGCTATTTCTTCCATAACTACTGAAATGTCTTCCTGTATAGAGACCTATTTCCTGCAGCTGGTTTCCTTACTACATCTGTTTATAAATCACAACATGCTGCTAATGTGATTTATCAAATGCAGTGCAAAGCAAAGATCACAGTAAAAGAAGTAGGAATTCATTGAATAGTGCTGACTATCTGCTTCAGTCAGTTATGTGTTTAGATGCAAGATGACAGCAAGAATTCTTCCTAGACTTTCTCTTATCTCTTCCCTTTCTATACCAGGATACATGACTAATAAATGAGGAAACAGCAATCCTACTTTCCCATTATTCATATAAAGCATTTTATTAAGAGAGCCACATTCAATGTAAAGGGAATAAGAATTCTATCCACAATGCAGTATCATTGTGAGTATAAGAACTATCTAACTAACTAACTAACTTATTAACTAACCAACTGTATAACAAATTATTTGGTTTTAAAGCACTCTTATCCAGCCTGATGGCACACAGTTAAATAGTCAATTTGTGTCACTTGTAAGCCATTCTATGAATAATCATGAGCTGTTAAATAATCATTCTCTGTGAGACATATGAGGTATCTCAAATCCCTTCCATAAAAAGCAGAAGAAGGTAGTGTCTCTGCCATTACGTAAAAGGTATGTAGTAAAGGAAGGGGATCAGTGTGTTCATCCTCAAGAGGACAGAGGACTTGAGAGACGGTGGCTAGATTGGTCATTACATACTGTTTTTTGATGTAGAAAAGAATAATTTTCCACAAAGCAAATGTGGCATCTCAATACTACTCCCCAAAACAGCCACACATTACACAGAGTTTACTGAGCTGACATCAGAACTTCAAAGGGACTACTAGATAGGTTGCGATGATAGTGCCCTGTAATAATCTTGAGATCACAGCCAGACATATTTAATATAACTCTTTTATTCTGAGAAAATGTATCCGACAAAAATGGCATAACTGTATCCAAAGCCAGTCTGTATCTGGTTGAAACAAGTACCTGTAGCACAGTTGTGTACATTAGCTGCCTGGGGATAAGATTATTCATTAAAAAACAAAGAAAAACAAAAAGAAAACACCTCACTTCTATGGATCCAGGAGGCAAAAACTGAAACTGATGCCTATTTCCTGTGCTTAGTATTGAACATTCTTTTTAAAGATCCTTATTTTATTAAGCTTAGTGTGGTGGAAAACAACAATATTATGTTGTGTTTACAAAATGTCTCTGGTTACACTGCTGCTTCTGACTCCATCGTCATCCATGTAACAATGAGTTGGTCAATAGATAGTGTGGTTCAGACCTGCATGATTGCCATACACAAACATCCCAGGTGATGTATTAATGCCCATAACTCATTATGTAGTGATATAATATAGTAACAGGGAAATAAAAAGCACTTTAAAATGTAAATGTATCAATAATATATCCCTTTAAAATGTGTAGATCAATGTGTGTGTGTACATACCTTAAAGAAGCTATTCAAGGGCTTGAACAAGTGTATAAATACTGAGTACATGCGTGCAAGCTAGACTGCCACTTTGTACTAAGTTGGTGAGATGTATTTATTTATTTATTTTATTTATTTATTTTACATTTGTTAACCGGGATAGTCCAACTGGATGCATGTCCATTTTCAGTGGAGGCCCGGGGATAAAAGCTCCAAAGAGACATATGTTCAAGACATACAAAGAAAATTCACAACATATTACAGTAAATACAATAAGACTATGTAGTTGAGCGCACAGCATGTAAGCATGTTTGTCTGTAAGGTTTGTCTGTTAGCCAGTCTGTTAGTATTTTATGATGCTGCTATCCATCCTGATGTCTTTCTATGTATTAAAGCATCTAAACAAAATAACCTGCATGCTTGTCATCTATGTGTGAGAGAGAGAGGAGCGACATGGTGTCAGAAGTGGCATGTCCAAAGGGCATGAAGTAAGAGGCGGCATGGCTAAAATGACTTAAGGCACTTGCTAGAAACTAGTAGAATATACAGCAGTGAATCATCCCTAAATGTGGAAACATAACAAAACAGGTTGGAAATTAATTTCAGACACTAAACTTGCTCAGTACTATCCTCGGATTCAAGAAGCTTGGTACAAGGATGGTTTTAGCCTTGCGCCGAGCGACCCACTACAGATAGTGCAGCAGCGCCATATGAATATGTATGAGAGCACTCTGCCGCACTCTTAACATGCACAGGAAATGTGTGCGAGTGCAGGGGGCATGTACAAGTGCTCTATGGAGGCGTAAACATGCCCCAACAGTTGCAAAACCTACTATGCCCACTAGTAGAGCCCGCCTCTAATAGTAAGTCAGTAATTCAGTGTCTGTGGATACCGAAATGTATGCTAAGCATACAAGAGTGTCCATGAACAGTGAAATAAAATCGAAGTAGTAAACACACAAGCACGTAATGGAATGTTGAGCCCTGTCCCTAGAACTTTCACAATTAGATTCCCCGTGTCCCTATTATACATTTGAATTGCTGCAATATCGAAAGTGTAAGCAAAGCGCAGTGTGTTTGCGCGTCACTGCCCTCCGCCGAGCGTAGCTTACACATCAAATTCATTAAAATAGAGAAAAGCCTGCAGAATCAACGTAAATGTCAATAGTGTAGTGTTTAGAGCATCCGCCTAATAAACAGGCATTCACGGTTTGAGCCCAACAATAGCATATATCATTTTCCATGTGGAATGAATGCCATTTTGCTGTAAAACCGA
>NC_056726.1:878827336-878902336 GCF_019279795.1 Protopterus annectens
AAAAGGGGGGAAAAAAGGGGAACCCCGGGGTTAATTGGTTCCTTGGAATCATATCCCACAAGCCATGTAATAGTCACATACAAAAGGTATGTCCGTATTTCACATACCAAATGTGATAGGAAATAGCATACGCATGTAAACGAAACAGAAGGAGCATATAAAAGAGCCATAACCACACGCACACATGTAGGCGAAAGGGGCAGTATGATCCGTGCACATCGACAAAGATTACCACCTGTCTCACTTTGCGGCGACAGTCCTCTGTGGGCAGATGTGTCCTGACACAAACATGTAAAACTGGCAAATGTCCAGAGAATACAGGACATAATTCCTCTGTAGACGTCATGTAATAGTTGCATTAAACATATTTCACTGGATGTATAATAGATAAATGTCATAACAAACAGAATAAGATACCGAAATGCTACAAGAATAAGCTTAGATATAGGCAAGAATTGTAAGTTCTATCTGCCGAACTGACCATGGGTATGTGTCGGCCTGAAAAATATATGTTGTGTTCACCGCAACTGTCACAGTAGGGTTGCCACCCTTACAAATGGCCAAAGTGGGACATGTTTGGTACAGACATCATACTGTACAGGCCGACACATACCCACGGCCAGTACAAAGGACAGAACATAACTGTTTAGCCTACAGAAAAGCGTATTCCTGTAGCATTTTAGTTGCTTATTCTGTTTCTCATGACAGTCAGGTATTTCAGATACAGAATTAACTGTTTAATGCAACTATCACATAAAATATAAGAAATATGTTTGTCCTAAAATCTCAGGACATTTTCCATGTTGACAATTGCATGTCAGGACACAACTGCCCAAAGAGGGACTGTCCCTCGCAAAGTGGGACAGGTGGTAACCCTATGTCACACTGTGGCCAATTGAAAAGGTGGAAACACAACCGTTGACTGTGGGGAGGCAATGTCCATAACAGTCGGACATGTGTAAGGAATAGCTTGGACATAGGAAAAGGTGCCATCCTACCAATGAGTAGAACAGGCTGGCAAAATCCAGAAGGCAGCTGTATAATCTGAACATGTATGTGACACAGTCGAACGGGTAGTACCCGGATACACCAACCAAGTAATGAAAGTGAAGTAAGGGCGTGTACCCATGTGTGTGAGGTATAGCATGTGGAACGCAAACATGGCAGGGTAGTTCACACAACCATAAAAGTACCCGACACATGTAGGGTAGGCAATGTGTAACTGTGGCCGTGTCATGGGCCAACAACCAAAGTAGTGCTCTATGGGGTGTGAGTAATTTGCGTGTGAGGGGTGTGTGTTTAATGGTAAATTCCTCAAAGGCGATACTTGTATCATATGCAGAAAAGGTGAACCGGAGGTGTATGAGGGGGCAGCGGGTGAAGTGGAAAGAAACAAAACCTCATGCAGAAACAGCTGCAAGACAAGCAGACAGGCCATAGTGTAGAACACACTCCCACAAACATATGAATATGGAAATATGCGAGACAAATGTATAGATACGGCACCATCACATACCGACAGATGGGTCCTGATGGAACTGGCCATAACAAACACAACACACCTGGATGCATAATAGCCTACCCAGCATACCCTCCACAACACACAGCCTGCCACCATACCAGAACGTCCACCAAATCCAGCCGTACTTGGTCCACTGGTTTGTTGCAGAAACAGCTACACACAGTGACCCCTATGCATATGTAGTAGGTATTGTCACCCTAGGCAGTGTCATGATTGCAAACCATGTATCCCCTGCAGGTAAAACCCCTTGCACGTTTTCGTGAAGCCACAAAAATCTTCAATATCTAACTTGTTTTGATCTTGACCAATTTTTGGGATATCCCTCACGGGATGACCAACTTGTATAAATAGTAGAATGGGTATGACGACATGATGTCCAATCCAGTAGATATCTGGACACAAGTCAGAACATGCAGTGGAGGTCCATGACACTGTTCAGCCCTAAGTGGGCATGCATAACCTACCACCCAGGATAAAATACCTTCCCGTGACGCACGTGTCCAGACACGAATAGGAGGGAGAATATAATGCACACATTTGCAAAGTAGAAAACGGCATGAGGGCAAGGAAGACACTACAGAAACAGGTCAACCCTGATCAACTGTGAGGGACACTGACTGTGTGCAGTCGTGACTGACCATACCTGTCAACCTGTGTGAGCAAGATATCTGGACAGAGCCGTGAATATAAGTGAGACAAAGGTCCAAAATCAGGGACAATCTGTAAACATATCTCTTAGAAACATAGAATTTGATAGAATAACAGTTTGCACATTGGCATTAATGTCTGGAGTATGAAGTCTGAAACCCAACTGTCTGTCAGCACGTTCTGACTGCAGTCTTTAATGCTGAGCTACTGCTGTGCCAGAACACAACAGCATATTACGGAGGTCCGTGCCATACCATTCAACTGTCCGGATATTCGCAGAATGGCTAGGGTCACCACCTGTCCCACTTTGCGAGTAACAATCCCTCTGTAGGTAGTTGTGTCCTGTGAAAAAAATCAAGACATAGCAAATGTCCTGAGAGTTTATTCCCTAATTTACTTCAATAGTCGCATAAAACGATTATTTTATATATGACTCCTCAATATGTTATGTGAAGTAGCATAAGCAATTCAAATGTTACTAGAATAAGCTATTATATGTACAAAAAAGGTTAAAGTTCAGTACTATGCACGGCTGTAGGTATGTTTTGTCCTGGAAAATCTGACATCTCTACAGAACATGTCCCACTTTGGGCAGTCGAAAAGGTGGTAACCCTAAGAATGACCACAAGTTTGCCCCATAGTGTTGGTGTGTGCCTTCGACAATCTGCACCAGTGTGGTAAATAGCTGAGGATTGACATCACTAAATAATGAGAAATATCCTGAGTATAAGACTCCACAACCTGCAGAAAAGTCATGCTAATGCAAAACCTAGCATTCTATCAATGTTCTAAGCTTGTAAGAGCAATCGTTAAAATGTGTCCCTAATTGTCCCCCCATCATGTAGGTTTTGCACAGGTTCGGTGCTCTAAGAGGTTGAGAGGTATGGTCCGTACATATTTACAGGAACAGCCCTTCACACTTGTGTAATGTACAACTGCATACCTGTAGTCACTTCATATCCAAAAATGATAATCCCCATATGACTGTATACAGGTAATAGTCAAATGTGAATGGGAACACCCCTCACCGTGGAGTATGGACTGTAACAACCCCACCCATAATATGTAATGCCAACAGAATAAGCTGCTGACAAGTGCCCAAACACCTGTGTCTATAAACACAGGTAAAACTTCAAAATAGGCAGATAATCCCTGTCCATATGCTTCGTCTGACATTTGACCTCGGTCAGGGAAGTTCCGTTCACCAGGTGGACAAGCCTAATCCCAGATCACTACATGAACACCCTGACAATCAAAGACCTGTATGTGGCTGGACTATATGCCTTGGTGTTTTGAATATCCTCGGAGTGATTAACAATGCAGCCGGAGTCCACAGCAGTAGGCAATAGGGAATGTGTAATATGTAGTACGGCCTTTTTCCCAGCAGGAAAATGGATGCCTGTGTCGTAGGTGAAGTGGTGAGGCATATGTTGATGTAGCTAAGTACTATGGGTATGCAAATCAATGAGGGAGAACACCAACAGAATAGTGGTTCTGGTATCCGGCCAACGTGAATGCAGTCCCGGTTGACCTACGACCACTGCACATATAACTTGAAAGTGTAATGAAAGCGTTCGTGCAGTACACACATTTAAATATGTAAAGGTGAATGCGTGTTTCGCAGTAGTCCGTAAACTGGAATACAGATATGTAACTGTTACGGTCAGAATTATGAAAGTTCACGGAAGCACAATTATCTATGAAACATATGTAACCCACAATAAGGATATGCAAGTGCGCCTGCGCGTGTGTAATCCGCTCACAGAATAGAAAATGAATGGTGTTTTCCACACGTTCTATGTACATGGCTCATACATGTTAAACCTGTAAAGTACGAAACCGGACGAAGCCATGACAACAACTGGTACAAATAGGGACAATCCCCAGATATTGCCTAACAAACATAGAAAGTGGATAGAATAACACGTGTGTCACTAGCATGGATTCTCTGAAGGGTATGAAGTTGTAACCTGAAATGTTTGTCATTATTTACCAATGTCAGTCTTTAATGATATGCCACTAACTTGTCAGATAGACACAAGGTTATGAAAAATGGACCACAAATAGGGACATTCCCCAGATATTGCCTAACAAACATAGAAAGTGGATAGAATAACAGGTGTGTCACTAGCATGGATTCTCTGAAGGGTATGAAGTCGTAACCTGAAATGTTTGTCATTATTTACCAACGTCAGTCTTTAATGATATGCCACTAACTTGCCAGATAGACACAAGGTTATGAAAAACGGACCACAAATAGGGACAATCCCCAGATATTGCCTAACAAACATAGAAAGTGGATAGAATAACAGGTGTATCACTAGCATGGATTCTCTGAAGGGTATGAAGTCGTAACCTGAAATGTTTGTCATTATTTACCAACGTCAGTCTTTAATGATATGCCACTAACTTGCCAGATAGACACAAGGTTATGAAAAACGGACCACAAATAGGGACAATCCCCAGATATTGCCTAACAATCATAGAAAGTGGATAGAATAACAGGTGTGTCACTAGCATGGATTCTCTGAAGGGTATGAAGTCGTAACCTGAAATGTTTGTCATTATTTACCAACATCAGTCTTTAATGATATGCCACTAACTTGCCAGATGGACACAAGGTTATGAAAAATGGCGCAAAGACAAGAGGCAAAAAGCTGTACATGCAGCAAAAATCTGTACAGTTGAAAGGTATGATATGGAGATATATATATATACACATATATCCACAGACATAATCCAAAGCAAATTACGAGATGAGGAATGTACAGACATATGTATATATGTACAGATATATATATCTGTACACACGATACATTAATAGATATATACACAACAAACATATGTCCCTGTACATATAACACATGTACATAAATAGGTCATGGTATAGCTAATATGGATAGACAGACAGACATGCATGAAAGGAGAATACACCGATGGTTTCCAAAACATTTCCCGGAAACTACCAGTGTGACAGGCCCTGCAAGTTCTACACACTAAGCAGGACTCCAAAAATTGATCCGTACAAAGTGTGAACCGTCATTGATGCTAAAGACGTCACAGCTGCAACTATGATATAGCTGTGCATGCAACAGTAGCAGGTGCAAGGGTAATAACACATGGGTCGATTGAATGTATGACGTACGAGCTGATATCCACAGAGTGGGGAGTGCTCGGAAGTGTCCTCACATGTTATTATCGCTCACATTAAACATGTCGAATGGGTACTGTGGAGGTGTGTCAGGTATGGGAATCATGGGTATGCAGAATTGGGCCAAGGTGTTGGTTGGCACAGATCTATTAGGTACACCCCATGGGAGTGATCACTATACCTATGTGGGTATAGCACATGCCTATATTCACCAAAAAGGTGCAACCCATCCACTGGATATTGTGTAAACCATTGGGGGAAGACGTAGGGACCTATATCAGTGTCATGTAGGCGATTACCAAGTATGGACACGCATACGACCAAGATGGTAACCATACCTGCCAGAATGTCAGAATAAGACAGCTGGACTAAGGCATAGTACACGACAGACAAATAGGGACTATATTAAATATACCTCAGACAAAGTCAGACCGTTGATAGAATAATTGCGTAGTTGGGAATACGAATATTATGAGAGTTAGTAATCATGAAATAGAAATGTCAGTCATGATTACCTAACCACACAGTCCGTCATGGCTTGCCAGCAATCTATCAGAAAGGCACATTATCATGACAAATGTAACAGAATCATAGGTCAAACCCCAGGGCGTATACCCATAATGTGTACAGGTGAGAGGTATGAAGGTAACCCGTCCTAATGAAATGTACAGAACTAGTGATATTAGGTGGACAGGTGAGAAGAAAGACGTCAGGACAAATGACAAAACATGTGCAAGTCATAAGCATGTTTGTCCACAAATGTGAATTACAACATATGGCCTGTGAAAGTCAATGTGGAAGGTTAATAGACTCAAACGACATGTGTCCCTCAGGGTGTCATGCAGTGTCACCGATACAGTGTCCAGTCCCCCATACTCGTACGTGAGCTCTGCCACTGACGGAAAGCGCAAATACTGGTGTACACATAAGGTACATGATGGAATAAGTAGTATGGATAAGCACCTGTTGGCCTCTGTGAGGAATATAACCCAGTGGGTGGGTGTGTCCTGCAATAGGAATGTAATGGTAACTGGCCTGTGATGGCGCCATGTATTGTGTGTATTGGCGTAACTGTACGAATGTGCAGATGTATGCCTCATATGTGTGGTGTGTTCCTCTCACAATCTGTACCTGTCTGCCAAATACCTGAGAACTGACGTCATTAAATAATGATAAACATATGTGTTTAAGACCCCATATCCCTCAGAAAGGTCATACTAATGCAAAACCTATAATACTGTCAACTATCTACGTTTGTAAGAGCAATATGTAGAATCAGCCCCTATCTGTCCCCCCATCATGTTAGGCTTTGTACAGATGTTTTGCACTAGGAGGTTGATAGGTATGAACAGAAACAGATACATGTCTGAGGAAACAGCATTATCGACTGCAAGATAACTCAGAAGGTATGAAAAGCACTGCAGTAGGAAGTTCATCCGCAGGTATGTGCTGATATGTCAAATGACACAGCAGTCTACAGGAAGTACCTATAGGGTGTCACCTTTACCAGTGATGACAGTGGGACATACTCACAGCCATGCATACACCACAAATAGACATAGCACACAGCAAAGCCTAGGCCATGATACACGAAGCCTCCGGCATGTATGAATTGAGTAAGAGTACAGCAAGGAAAGATGACTGCCAGGCTATTCAACAAACACCTGCAGGGACATGCAAGACCGCCCATAACACGAACATTGAACAGACAATGTTGGGATTTGCAACATACCCCATTTGTATGTGTAAGCTATGCAAATGATGTAATTATAGGGTTGCCACCTTTCCAAATGCCCAAAGTGTGACATTTGTGCTACAAACATAAGATTTTGCATGGCAAAACATACCCACGGCCAGTACAAAGGACAGAACTTTAGTTGTTTGCCTGAATAAAAGTTTATTCTTGTAGCATTTTAGTTCCTTATTCTGTTTCTAATAACATTTAGGTGTTTCAGATACAGAATGACTGTTTAATGCAACTATTACATAAAATATAGAAAATTATTTTGTCCTAAAATCTCAGGACATTTGCCATTTGTTCACATTTTTTGCAGGACACAACTGTCCAAAGAGGGACTGTCCCTTGTAAAGTGGGACAGGTGGTAACCCTACGTAATTACGCGATACATGAAACAGTAAGCTGTCCGTGCAAGAGCAGAGTTATGTGCAGAAATGTACCCGGATGTTATGCGACTAACGTTTTGCACGTTGCTAAACAGAGCAATGACAGCTGCAAATACAGTATGAATACAGTCGAAGAAGCATGCCAATGTCCAAGTCCAAGGCCAGTGGCGGCTTTGTCCATTGGATATCAATGAACCAGTAGTTGTCCTCCCCCAATCCCTGGAGTGGAAGCATAGCGCAGCGCCACGAGAACGCACTGCGCTTCAAAACAAGACATATGGATAATATACATACAAAATGTAGGTTTAGCTAGATGTTCGTACGCCATGCAGATGAATGGCAAGCTGGAGACAACATGGCTACTGCATACTGGTAGCTATGTGTGGAAGCTCTCTGTCAGAGATGTAACGAAGCATTTGTAGGCAATGTGAGGCAAGTGAGGCTGAGGATAGTGAATCACAACATGTCATGCCATATGGGCCAAGCCTCTACAGTGTAGTGTAGGTTAAGGGGACTATTAGAGTAGAAGATAGGTGACAACAGGAGTGTGTATGTACAAAACACTGTAACCTCACTGGAGCAGTGTCACATGTGTGCTGTCAGTACTCAGTGGAAGAGGCGTGTCATGAGCTATCCTAGGGAACGTCAGGAGACTGACGGTGTACGCCATGGATACCACCGATGTGACCTGCAAACCTGCCCACAGTGTGTCTGCACCCGTGCGCACCAGTAAGCCCGTGTAAGCATGTGTGCACATGTGTTAGCCCGTGTGCGCATGTGGAAGAACGAGTAAGCTAGTGTATGACTGGTGAAGCCCGTGTAATGTCGTGTATGCATTTGTAAGCAGGTATACATGTGTACTACACACATCACACACGTACTGCACACACAGACACACATGCTGCCGATACTACACACATCAGTGAAATGGCACATGGATGGAGACTACATCACCAGAGGTAACAGTGCTGTAAACTATGCCACAGTGATGGTCATAGCTGCAATGCATCATGCCTACTGAAGTACACCTGGAAGTAACACACTGTGTGTTAACAGCATGCTAACATCAATACAGTGGAATAAAGCCACTGTGTGCAGCAGCACCAGGTTAGTCAGATCCTGCATCAATGTTACACATCACAGGTGGTGGCACAGGTGACGTCATATGCACAGGGTGTGGTGTTAACATGTCCAGAGCTGTCATAGAGCCATCCAATGTACACGTAGGTGTGTGTGTGTGAGGGACAACGGTTATTGCATGGCCCAATGGTGGTGCAATGGGTGTGTGTATGTGATAGCCGTAGCTGTTTGTGGTAAGTGTGTGTGTCTGCATATACACAGGTACAACATGTGTCAGCCATATACAGGAGGTTGTGGGACAGTCACAGACTGTATCTGCCAAGCTGTAGAAATCTGCATTACTGGCCATGGACACCCCTCCATGCATCCAACACAACCCAGTCCTGCACCTGTCAATGTCTACACATACAGTCCTGGGATCTGTACCACAACCTGTGGATAAACATGCATCTGTAATGTTAACCTGGGGTGCATAGAATTGACAGTTACTACAGACGGATATGAGCCATACTCACACTTCAATGTAATAACCACTGCTGACTGTTACCGAGATCTGCATACGACCAGTCAAAGGTGCTGCACTAACATTGTTTCCAATGCCCATGTAATACCCAGCAACACAATAACCAGTCACTACACATGTATAACCCACGATCACTACAGCACACAGTTGTGCGCTATCACAGAGCCAGAGCAGATGTACATACATCCAGGGTGCTCACGTACAGACAATGCAGCACAGTCAAGAGTGATAATCACAATATACATATCTATATACAATATACAATATATATATATATATATATATATATATATATATATATATATATATATATATATATATATATATATATTTATATATATATATATATACATACATATATATATATATATATATATATATATATATATATATATATATATATATATATATATATATATATATATGTAGATAGATACATACACACACACACACACACACACACACACACACACACACACACACACACGTGACAGGGTTGGGAGCAGAACATAAATGTAAGCACTGTACCACACGACAGCATTACGCAGTTACAAAACACGCTACCGTGATCAGTGGATCACATGATTCACACAGGCACACGTCTAGCCTGCAGACAGCAGCATCAAAGGCAAAGACGCTGCACGGATGTTATGGAGAGTGAATACTGTCAAAGCAATGTACTGTTGTCATGCAGCTGGAAACACACACACACACACACACTTGGCAGGGCTGGGAGTCGAACATACACCTAAGTACCCTAACACACTACAGCATGACGCATTTACAGAATGCGCTACTGACATTACTAAGCACAGAAGTCCCAGAGGCAGACATCTAGGTGTGTGTCATCATCCGCAAAGGCAAAGACGTCGGTAGCAAACTGCTGTGTTGTGCGGCGTCTAAAAGCAAGACTGAGTCCCCAGGCGGATGATAGCATGCGCGCAAACACACACACACACAAACACACACTTGGCAGGGCTGGGAGTCGAACATACACCTAACTACCCTAACACACTACAGCATGATGCATTTATAGAACGCGCTACCGAGATTACTGAACACAGCACTCCCAAAGGCATACTTCTAGGTGGGTGACATCATCCGCAAAGGCAAAGATGCCGATAGGGAATGTATGTGGTGTGAGGCATCTAAAAGCATTACTGTGTCCCCAGGCAGCTGGAAACACACACACACACACACACACACACACACACACACACACACACACACACACACACACACACACACACTTGACAGGACTGGGAGTCAAACATACACCTAACTACCTTATCACACTACAGCATTACGCATTTACAGAATGCACTACCGAGATTACTGAGCACAGCACACCCAGAGGCATACTTCTAGATGGGTGACATCATCCGCAAAGGCAAGGACGCCGATAGGGAATGTGTAGAGAGTGAGCAGTCTGAAAGCATATTACTGTCCCAAGGTAGACGTAGACAAACACACGGCAGTGTGTGATTGGGGCAACCAAATATCTACAGAGCACTGCAACAACACTACATAGATACAGGATGCACCACAGACAGTACACCCTTCAAGACAGCAACCAGTGTGTTCAATGTAGGCATCCATCGTGACACTGAAAATGGGCATCCGTTGCCTGGATGACCATCATCGCTATACAGGATGTCAATGGCCATGCCCACATGCTTAGTATCACACGTCTGTTTGGAATGTACTGTGTGTCCATCTACACAATGGCATACTGGGCATGCCCACACACTTAGCAGTGGCAAAGGGCTGTCTTGCATGCATGCACACGGATTCTAAACACGGAAGTACGCAGTTTGGAATGTACTGTGTGTCCATCTACACAATGGCATATTGGGCATGCTCACACACTTAGCAGTTGCAAAGGGCCATCTTGTATGCACACGGATTCTAAACACAGAAGGGCACAGTATGGTATTACTGTCCCCACGTACATGAAGGCCACTCACATGTATTGACCAGTACACACTCAGGAGCTATCACAGATGTCTCAGGTGCATATCAGAGAGGTACACACCACAATCTACAATGTAGCCCTCCGACATCACCATGTCATTGGACCAGCAATACACAGCCATACATTAGCACAACACCATGTGACTCATGACCAGTGGACTGTACATAGGGCTACAGCAACTGTGCAGACTACACATGTACTGACAGGGTTCCACCATGTGTTATGCATTGCAATGATTCCACTGTACATAACCAGGTCGGCTCTACACATACCAGGGGCCCTGGGTCTTACACAGCTGTGACAGATGACTGTCGCTGTACACCAACGAACACACATGTTTGGCTATGTCATACATGTAATTGCAGTGGATATGTGCATGGACCACACACACAACACATATGTACATATCATAGCTTTTGCTGTCCTCCATGCAGACAAGTGGCTACAGCAATCATACACACGCTAATGGAAAGTGGGTCCATGGCTGCTGAATGCTAACAGTACATGAGGCAGCAATGTTGACCGAGGGCACATTCCCTCTGTACTAGTTACCCATGACACCCATCATATCATACAACAGTCCATGTGTTATGTATGTCAACACACATGTCCACCAATTGCAATGCATACAAACATGGCTACATGACAGGCATGTAGGACCAACACACATGTACAATCTGTAGTGTGCATGCAGCTACCATGCATGTGCAGTAGCTGATGTAAGTAACTCATCTGTGCCTAACTACAACATGCAGTTGCAATGCAGCCCCATCATTGACACCTGTATATGGTGACATACTGACAGTACGGTAGGATGTACAGCAGGTATGGATGGATGTGTGTACATAAAGAGGTGATCCACCTGTGTAGATGGATGTTTGCCGGGGACGGCTCACAGGTGTGTCACACGCCATCCTACCATTACATGTGCAAACAGTACGCTATGTTACCGTTACTTGACAGTGGAGGCATAGAACCTACACAGCGGTCAGGTGTTACCGACAGTATGTCACTTGACAACTGTAACACTTACATCCTCCCATGTGCATATAGCAGCACAATTGCTGAAGGTAGCGTTGGTACACATAATGTGGCCAATACTGCTGCATGTCTGTCAGACGTATCATCATATAGCAGGTGTATCATTCACAGTACTGCCATGTGTGTTTGCTTGTGTGACCATATATGCCACATATGGTGGGGAATACATCCCAATTGTTACACACCCCTGTACACTGTTGTAGAGATCTGTACATACTGCAGTGTGGAAAGCATGACGTAGGCAGGTGTGGTGTGTGTATCACACACATCAGCTATCCATATGTGTGTGACATGTGTGGTCTCCACAGTGTGTCTGTGTATGTAGGTATGTATGGCTGTCTGGTGCATGGAGTGAGGGTGTATGCTACCATACAGAACACACAGGATCCCTAACCCCTCATGGTGATGCAGTCCACTACCCTGTTGATGCCATCGGTCTCAGCTGCACTGGCTACCTGTACATGTTCTTTCTCTGTGTCACGTCGTGTGGGTTCACAGTACTGTGACAGTGATGACCACATAGGCATGAGTCCTCACCTCAACACTATGGGGTGTGCGTTATAGTGTTGTTGACCCCGTGAGTGTGAGCATGTTCCTGTAATGTGACAGGGTATTACTGCTACACAGTGAGGCCTCATGCTATCAAGTGGCCTCTAACATTATCATTGGCCAGACTGCTGTGTACAACCCCTGCACCATGTCAACATACCTGTGATGTGACCTGGTATGGATGTCACGTCTCTAGCCACAGTAGCCTATTAAACTGCCAACATGCTTCTGGATCAGTATATGTGTGGACATCTGTGTTATGTTAGACTTTCCAACAGTCAGGCTGAGGCTCATTATAGCATGCTGATATTGCCATATGTGCCTGTGAGTACTCCACAGTTACACATGGGAGACTGCAAACAGTGCTACCTGTAGGCACATGCAAGTAGACCATAAGGAGGGAACCAGGGCATCATTACCAACATGCTGTTACTGTTGTTACCGAGACACATACTGTGAACATATAACAATGCATGCTAAACCTGTACTACATGGTATGTCTGGTGCGTGTCAACAGTACACAACTAATGTAATATACACATCTCTCACTATTCACACACAACTAATGTAATATACACTTCTCTCACTATTCTTACACAACTAATGTAATATACACTTCTCACTATTCTGTTCACCCTGTGCATCAGACCATTTGAGCATGTCCCTGCTCCAATGGTGTGAATGACAGGGATGTGGCACAGACTTCATCATATGCACAGGGTGATAATGTTTGCCAGGGGCATAGGCTGCACCAATGGATGACATCTTGTGTGTTGGTAAGGGCCAGTGATATGACTGGACATGTCTGTTCAGTATGCATGTGGGTGTTGTGGTGCCCTAGAGATGTCTTTGCTGTGTGCGTGTATGTATGCACACAGTTCTGCCTTTTGTGAGGCCTACACAGGGTATTATTGACAGCTCCGGATTGTACAGACCAGGTTGTACAGCTCACTGTGTCCGGCCACGGCCACGTGACCTGTGCCTGCCAGGGGTTGCACGGGCACTACCAGGCAGAGGTACAGCTTGGCTACTGTCCAACAACACATGTCCACTGGAACCGTGTCCCCACTGGGAACGTCCAGGGCCACGTCCATGTGGCCTGCTGTGTCCTGGTGTGGACAGCGCAGCACCAGCTGCACTGCTACTGCTACCAGCACTATGGGAGCGGGCATGTGAGGTGGCATGCTCACGTTGACCTGCACTAGGTGGTGTAGCTGGCCTATGTCCATGTGGCCCACACCTCACTCCTACCAGATGTTCCAGCACAGACAGCTCACACTCGCGGATTGCCATGCCATGGTCAAGAATTCCAACCATGTCACCCAATCGCCTGTCCAGAACATCAGCAATCTGCTGTTGAGCATTTTCCAATGCCTGGATGTTGTCATTTAGGGTACGGATAGCAGCCCTCTGCAGCCTCTGCCCTTCTCTGTTCTGCCGTTCAGCACATGCCTGTGCTGCCATTACAGTCTGGAACATGCATCTGGTGATACCAGCTGCTGTGCTCTGTCCTGCAGGTGCATGTCTGCCAGAGGTCCTCCGATGAGCAGCACCGGCCACATGCCTGTGTGGCACATCTGCAGTCATTACACTGACACCATGGTGTGTAGACAAACCTTCTGTAGCCACCACACGTTCCTGTTCCACGCTAACAGACGCTGACTGTCCTTCCTCTATGGCAACTGGTGATGCGGTATGTGTTGGCAGCAGAACTGTGTGCGGGGAAGAGGGGGACATAGCTGGGATGGCAAGCATTGGCACAGATTCAGCCCCTGACAATCCTGCCTGTACCTCATGCATATGTTCATCACTGCTAGTATCTGTGGGGACACTAACATCAGATGGACTGCAGGAGGGTAATGCACCTACATCACCTGTGAATGCAAAGAAAGACTCTAAATTACAATAGACACACAGACACACACACAGACACAAACACACAGACACACACAGACACACCATGCATGTGATTTGACAGATGGCATGCAGCATGCCTGTGATACAGCAGAGGGCATGCAGCTCAGACATTAATAGTGTTAGTAAGCATACCTCCCTGGGGTGCACACTACAGCAAGCAGGTGTCATATCAGTAGCCATGCAGTTCACACAATCATGGTAGTATGCATGCATCCCCGTGTTACACCATGTGGACTAGAAAAGGATAACAGTACACATGGCTGATGTGACCTTGACATGTACTCTGCTGACGTGTGCATTAACATGCATACATGTCTGACACAATGGTGTCCTGACACATGTACAGCATCGTAATGGGCATCACAGTGCGGTGTTGTCTGTATGCCCTACAGATGGAATGCATGTTTAGCAAATGTGCATGAGCATGGAAGGGTAGTGTGAGCCATCTACATTGCTATACAGTGTGAAGTACAGACACTGTGCCATTGCATGGCATCATGAGGCATCTATATTGCTGTACAATGCATAATATGTACACATTGCATAGCCATAACTGCATGCATACCCATGATATAACTGTGGATTGTGACCCACGATGCTGAGGTGTATACACACAAAACCATGCTGTGTCAAGTGACAGGTCACTGGAGGACCTACAGATGACACCCCTGCACAACAACTACAGGGTCTTAGCTGCTGGCAACCATGTCCACACATAGCGGACATGTCAATTCACCATTTCCCACATGACATTGATGTACCACACACACGAGGTGCACAGCTAATGGTGATGTCCTACAGCAGCAAGGGAAATGTACAGTATCTGTGGCCTGATGTGTCAATGTCTGTGGAAGCTGTATAGGTGACTACTGTCATGCTATGACACAGTCGTGATGTTCAACAGATCTTATATGGTAGACTTCAGTGACACCTCCACTAGCTGTGCACAGGCTTTTAGGATGTCCAGTGTACCACATCAACTGTATAATCAGTCAACTAAGGCTATAATTGGACCATGTGTGGACAATGTGCAACAGGGTGTATACACATCACATCTACTGTTTGGCTACGTGTCTCTGGCCATCCCCCATGGCCATGTGTGCACATGTGTTGGCCAAATGTGTGTGATGGCCATCTATCTCACATGTCTGTGTTGTCCCATATGACATACACCCATAGATGTCAGATATGTCACCATCCACAGGACTATGCAGACAACGGGTTGTATGTTTGGTATGTGGGGTATGAGTCATGGGATAGTGTGACAATATTGCAGACAGAACACTATGTGTCCGGGACATGTCAGATGGCACATCACAATGTGTGCACCCAATGCAGGGGCATATAACACATTGTGACACCTGTGGGCTGCCCATATCACAGCTCACTGTGTGGTACTATTTGCGTACCACACATGTTGTTCCAATGCATACTACATATGCCTCCATTGTAGAATACCCCCACCGTTGTATGCACAGCTGACCACACATGTAGCAATGACAACTACTGTGGTTTCAAGTCGGTGTATCACTTCATTTGTATATATTGCACATGGGTGGCCTGTGTGAATGATGGGTGATACGACCTGTATATCATGACTGGAATGAACATCAAGTGTGCAACTGTTAACTGGCCACATGGCAAATAGATCTATGCTTTAACATGCCTGATACTGATGACAGTCTCACCTGCAACGGACTCATGTCTGTGCGGCACGCCGGAGGTACCTGTATAGAGGTGACACAGCAGAATGAACATTATCCATGACTGTATGACAGCCACAGGGTGCACTGTGCATGTTAACACATCCGCCTGTATAATAGCATATAGTATGCACATGTGTGCATACACAGGGTAGCATAGTGTAGTATGCAGCATGTGTGTCCACATACCTTGCATATGTTGTTACTTTACATAATGTACAGTGACACATGCAACTAAATGGGATATAATAGCCATATGTGCAGTACTGACTTACCAGGCAACTCCAGGCTCATTGGTTGGGAAACACCCACCTCCATGATGGCAGCTAGTGTGTGTGGATGCTGTTCTGAGGGTGTCCCCAGACTGACCAGTAGCTCCTCGGTGTCTGTGTGTGAGTGGGGGCCGGGCTGGTGGCCCACCACCTTTTCCACCTTGTTCCCTGGCGATTGCAGTGGCACGCTGTTTTGCATGTCGTATCAAGTCCGTGCAGTGTCTGCGCACCTGCAAGTAGGTGCGGTTATGGCCACCCACATCATTCACACTCCTGCATAGATCCTGCCACAGGTCGTTCCGCTGCTGAGCATGCTGTGGCACATGGCTGAGCAACACCTCGTAGTTCTCATGGAGGTACGGGATGAGGACATCATCCTCCTGGCGGCTGTACACTGGAAGGAGTGTACAAGGCATTATCTGTAAGACATAATGATGGTGACAGGTCACAGTTTCAGAGATGTACAGAGATACTGCTGCTCATACATTTCTATGACATCTGCACATTTATCTTTGCAAATCATCATGACACTGACACGACTGATGTGTTTGTGTCACACACATGTAACACCCGTTATGCATTGGATATCATCACCATATATGTGTGTCACCTCATTACAGTGTTCATACTCCATGTGAATGCTGTCTTGATGTGGGCATGTCTATTTGCCTGCACTGGTGTTCTTACCTATCTGCACATGCCTGGATGTGTCCATGGTAATGCTGTTGACCTTGATGCTGTGTATATGTCACATATCTACACAGACACAGCCTTAATGGACTTGAGCAGTGACAATGCACACATATGCATGGACACCTGTACATGCATGTGTTTTGCCATATACATCTACACAGCACTGTACAGCTGTTCAACATCCTGCCATGGATCGCCTGTGTTGCATATGTGATAGACATGGGACAATGGCTAGTCGGACGTCATTCGCAGGGATTGTTATCAACCATAGCATGTATGGGCAAGGTTTCCTAGCTGTAACAGACAGCCATTATGCCACCGCGAGGTGCATCAGTGCCACATTACTGATACGGACAGTTGATACTACATCTAACATGCGGCCATCACACCATGTATGAGAGGGATGACATGTACAGCTGTGATGGACAGGGTTGCATGGTTTGGCGGGAGTATGTCACATGTATGGCACAGGGATTTGTCCAGCATGTGGCGATCCTAGTTTTAGGACGGTGGCTGTCCATGACATATGTCTTACAGATCAGGATATGGACATGTAGCACGTCCATCATCATGGTGTAGCAAATGTCTTTATGCAAGGTAGACAGCATGCTGCATAGTGGAGGTGAGGATTGTGAAGGCTGGTATCACCCATCCATGCATGGCCATTACCCCTTAAAGGGGATATGTAATCCAATATTGGTCACCCCAGTGCTGTATATGCCTGTCCAATGATCTCTGTGCTCATGGATGGCACCCTGTCATGACATGGGTACCTCGTATGACTACCCAAGGGGCCTGGAGATGTCAAAAAGGCAGGGAGGTGTACTGCACAACACCATCCCTTACACAGTGTCCATAATGTTGACCACAGCCTAGGTGGTAGTTAATGGGTACAGGGATATTCACCTAGCGGTGACAATGCTGATATCATCCATCAGAATGTGCACATATGTCACACACCTCACCCACACAGCCCATTCTGTATGTTGTTCACAACACTGACACAGCTATTCCTCATAGGTCATGGCCATTCACATCCTTACATACACAGATGCCTAACATTTGTCTGTGTGGTATGGGCTACAATGAGGGTGGAGTACAACACATTAAACCTGTTCTACTGTAGCTGGCACTGGTGTGATATGCACATGTCACTCTGGCACCTTTTGTAGTTGTGAGTCTGTCAACAGGCCACTGGTAGAACACTCCTGTGACATACAAAGGTATTTGTAATCATACATCCGTACTGTCTTGTACATCTGTACTGCTAACATTTACAGTGATAATGGTTCATGGACATGCACACCATACTCAGCAGGGTTATAGTGCAGTGCCACCCATTATGACTGTCATCACCACTTGTGGGTTGATATTATCCAACACCCTATCTGTATTGTATAGTCATGCTAGGCACTTGTTCGGAACTTGTGACCATGTCATGAGCTACTGATTAATATAGCACCCATTCCACACCATTTCCCACAGGTACACTGGCTGTCCTAAAATTTCCAGCTTGCTTATGGTACAACAGCTGTTGTACACACGTAACGCACATATCCTGTGAGACATGGTTGTATATACAGGCATGTCCAACTGTCACGTACCAGTGCTATTGCCTGTCTATATGATGGATATGTCGTACATGTGGCAATAGAGCAATTGTCTCATGTACACATTCAATGCTCACCTCCCAACATACAACACTACAGCCTGTGGGGGATGCACTTATGCAGCCCTGCTGGGGGTAATGCTGTCACCAACCCTGACTGCACCTGACAGTCATGTGGGGATGTGTAACATTTGCAACACACCCCACTCATCACATAGTCTCACATGATCTCCACCACAGGCCACACATACGAGGACCACTTGTGCAGTACCTCTCCATACTCTGTGTAGGCACAAGAGGCAGCCCCCATCATGGAACACAACATCAACAACTTATAGCCCATAGACTCATGTGTGCCCATCACATACAGCCAATAGGGTGTTATAACATACACAGCACACCAGTCATAGGTGACTTTGTAGGCGGTCACACTGCAGTTCCATACAGCAGGCTACACAAGGCAGTAGTCGCTTACATCTTGCTGTTGGGTAACTGGTTCTGCAACATAACCTATGCACCCATGCCACACCTCACCAGGTACAATGTGACTGTCATTCTCCACATTAGTGTGACTGCCCTGAGATGACACTTCACAGACGACGTGTGCAGGGACATGCAATAGCTCACCAGTCTTGTAGCCCTGAAGGTGTGGGCCAAGCCCTGGGGAGCATTATGCATTCATCCGGACCCGATACCACTGTACAATGACTGACTGTGTCACTTCAACAGTTGCCTATGCTTCTGCTGTCATTCCACAGGCATCTGATATCTGTCCGCTTTGACTGACCTGGTCAAACACAATGCTTTGGCACAGATGACCTGCACCTGTCAGCCCTGGGAGTACAGATCACATGTAAGGCTCCTGCTGCTTCTATACTGCCTGTCTTGCACAGTTTCCAATAACAGTCACCAGCAGAACGGGAACTGGCAAGCAAGACAAGGGGTCATGTGACACAATGCTTGCATCATCTTCTGTGATGCACACAGGCAAGGCACACCTTACAATGCAACACTCCAATATCTCTGCATTGACTGGGACCTCCCTCTAGGCTCTGCAGAGCACACCTGCAATGACAGGTTATGGACAGGCCATACCTTTCAGGCACATACCTGGACCGGCACACCCACAGCTGAGGTGTTCTCATATCCCACTATATTGTACACACATCCTGGCTAGTTACTTAGCACAATGCATCAGAGGTGCTCCACGTGCAACTAACATTGTCCGGAACTGCTATACACATTGTAACAAGCTACAGATTCAACAACATACCCCACGGTTACCAGACCTCATTTGTTGGTGTACTGGACAGTAGGGCTCAGACAGCTACTACTGATGTGTGACTGACACTACCCCACACTTAACTGGGATAGCCACTCATGTACCGACACATCCATGAGTCATAACCTCCACTCGGCTGGATCAACCCATACACACCACCTCTAAGACCTACATTAACCTTGACATGACCACTACCAACATGTGACTGGTGTTCCACACCTGGGGTTATCCCCTCATTGGTGGGTTCCGAACATATGCAAATCAACCTTGTTAGCCACATCCCGGCACCACACCCTTCACGGCATACACAGTACATGAGTACTACAACACCTACTACAGACATCTTATGACAGCGGTTGTTAACGTCATGAAACCCATGCAGATGGACAATGCACATACAAATGCTGAAACATACCCCAGTGCACTTCATTAGCACGTACACGACTGCATAAATCATGCTATTCCACACAGCGCCATGATGGTACACACCAGATAACAGATGCCACTCTGGTGGTCAAGTTCCATGGACATAATGTACAACAACAGGTGGAGGCTGTTGCACAGTGGTGTACAATCCCATGGGTGGGGTAGCTCACTGGTCAGCCTCTGTAGGGCCACGGGATCCCTCATCACATACTCCAAGACTAGCTATGTAAACATTACTGCGACACTTTCCGGGGTGTACCACAAGGCATTATGGTGGTATGTCAGTAGTCGTTGGCAACACCCACATCTGCTCTCACATACAACAGTCACTCAGGAACATTACAGACCCAGGTGATGTTGGCAACATGCTGGTGGATGGATTCAATGCTAACATTACACCCTCTCACTCAATACAGGGCCACAATCCATGCAGGAACATTGCTGTGTCCCTGCGGTCACACCTACACAGTACTAACCTGCACTCTATATGTCCTGGGACACTGGCCCCATGTCACCTTCCAAAGTCCCAGGCTGTGATGTCCACAAACCTCTGAACGACATGTCTCCCCACTAGGCCACCATATTCAGTAATAGCCTTGTATCAGACATTGTGGCCCCTGAATGGCACACAGCAACATTTATCACACTCCACACAGGAGGCACCAAAATGCACGAGTGGGACTATAGTCCTACACACCTGACTGGACTGTTCTGCACGGCTATGGGGCACATCATCAAGGACGTCATTCCCAGAGACATTGTTGGGCTCCGGTCCTTTGATGCCACCCGGGTTGGACTTGTTAGGGCCAGAGCATGGCCCCTACACCTGGTGGACTCCTTTCATACAGTTACCAGGGTAGTTGATGATGTGCGGAGTCCACACATCCTACATTATCCTCTCATTGCCTTTCAGCACCGTTCTCCATTCTGGTATTGACAACATACACATCCACCTGCACATCGTACCCTATGTCTGAGGATGTTATGCAATGTGGCTCATGAACAGGACACACACAATGAGGGTAGCATACCATAGTACCTACTGCATTTCAGTTACATTTGCCATACCACAGTCCTCAGTCATTGGGCCCCTCATGTTCAGTATATGCTTCCCTGAGGTACAGGCTAGCACAGAGGGACTTTCCCTGCCTAGCTTTACAAACCCCTGCATACAAAGCACCATGATTGATCCACCAGCTGATATTGACTCCATCCATACGGGTGTCACTGTGACAGATACCTGATATGAATATCATGGCCTCAAGCTGCATGACACAAGGTGCATGAACATCACCTTTGCATTATACCATTCACCCACTGACTATCACATAGGTGGTAGTCCCCTACATACATGTCACATTGTACATGTTTGTAGTACACATGTATGTCACACCCACTCCTGTGGTTACTGTATTGCCACTGTGGCATGGATATCCTTCTACGTGGCCACACTTATCTGTACTGGGTGTGTAGCTGGTACATAGGCACCAATTGTACCTCTGAACTCAAGACTTCTACACACATTCAAGGATGCACCACCCCATTTAGGGTGTACCTTACACAATAGCTACAGCTTTACATACCACACCATTAACGCACCATGACGTTTATTGAGCTCCGACAGTTAAAGTATGCGGCTGAACTATGGACACCACGTCTGTACACATTTGCATACTACATACTCAGGGGTGACCTCTGCTGAACAGACAGGGCCCATGTCCACAACAATATTAATGGATATACTCCACATACCCAACATAAGCAAAAGCCACTGTGAGCAACATGCTCATGGATATGTGCACACACGCAACAATGAGTGGGATGTGCTTGAGGGTTACATTTCCAAACCGGTCACTCACCGTGCTTTGGAACATGAGTCCTATGTACATCACGCAGGGACACTCAGTAGCACTGTTCATGTGATACCTCCCTTGGTGGTTGGGAGACACATGTACACCAGGGATCACTGCAGTGGCTGTACTGTGCAGAGGTGCAGGTAACACATGACTCTGCTGTTCACAGGACACTACCCTAGAGAGGTGCCACTGGTGTGAACACTGTAATTGTGCTTACACATAGACTTGCCAGACTGCATAGTACCCCACTATGAACCTGTGATGCTATTACATGTCCTTTGTGCATGGTTACTTGGCAGCCCTTCCATTTATATTAGCTGTCATGTTACTGCAATGTCCTGTGCCTACAAGCCATATGTATCCTGTTATTGTACATGCCAATAGACGATACCTTTGGTATGCATGATATGCCTGTTATGCTGTGTAGAATATCTGACATATCTACCTACAATGCTATACATTACACATATTTCACATAGTATCCCATAATGCAAAGCATACTTGCACAGCGGGACCACCTTAGACATGTCATTGTCGTTATATGCCCATACACATGCCTACTGTGACAGTATATCAACATATACTATCCCCTGCTATGGCACGTACTTGTTGGACATACCCTACCACTGACAGCGGGTTGTATGGAATTGTTCTGTTTAAAGCCCTCATGTAGCATCCCTTGTGGTGTCTGTGATGTGTACCTTGTGGCCCACTGCTGGACACAGTTTCTACATGCGTTAGTATGCTCAGCAAGACATCACTACATAAATACCTTTTCCCACTTTATGCATTGCAGACACTTTTAATTAATGCAAACCAGGCTATACATACAGTAAATAATTAATAAAAAACATGCTATACATAAACTTACATACCGAGTGTTCTACATACCTTGTTATCATTATGGACTTTCATCTCTATCTCTCTCACACTGCTTAAACAGGTATTTTGTATGAGCATATGGTTTGAATGTCTGGCAAGTCATCCTTATATACGTCGATACCTGTAACATGTGGTTTCTTCCCGCCAATTGGTGTTCCTGATTGTCTAATTACTTGCATATCAGTTGTGCAGCTACTCCATTCGCCAATTACGTGGCAACAGTGGGCTATAATTTAATTCTCCACTTGGGCGTTGCCCATTTGCCCTACCTTGGAGAGATGGCCTGTATTGCGTTTTGTTATGTGTAATTGCAACTGCTATGCATAGAGACAATTATACTTTGGATTCATGTCCCCCGTGGATTGGGTGTGACAGCTAGAGTATGTGGTTCAGCATGTGGGTGTTCCTGTCATCCCAACGTCTGATAACGGACTATTGCAAACAAAATCTGTAACATCGCCGTTTGTTCCATTATATAACGGCTGCAATTTTGCATGGCGCCTTTAATTGTATCTCTCACAAGGTATGTTGACGGTTCTGCAGATGTAATTGACTAACTGGATGTTTGTGCTGCTATTGCTGTCTGTATTGCTATAGTTTCTAGTGTGGGGGATGTCAGTGGGTGTACGTAGCATATACAGGTTTGTGGGGCTTGCATTTCTACATATTCCATATATATGTGTGTGGGCTCCGTCCCTAATTAAAGTGCTATCAGTTAGTAGACTTATGTTACGGGATTGTACATTGGGCCGTTGTTAATTGGTTTCTATATAGTATGCAGGTGAGGTTGATACTTCCATACCTCCGGAATTGCAGCGATATGTAAAGGGATATGTCTAACTGACAGCTATTCCGTGTATTTCTGTCCCAGATATTTGCAGTGATTTCGGCTGTGTTGGTAACAGAACCTCTTTGCCATGGGTTGCCACCTTTTCATATGGCCATTGTTGGACACTTGCGGGACGCACAGCGGTGTTTGCAGGCCAACACATAGCCACGGTCAGAACACAGGTTAGCACATACTTTTATCCTCAATACATACCTATTGTGGGACTTTGGCTACTTATCATATTGCATGTAACATTTACGTTTCTTACATACAGGCATAACTATTTAATGCAATTATTACATTATATGTGGGACATATTAATGTCATACAATCCCGGACATTTGCCCTTTGTAATGTTTTATGTCAGGACACACCTGCCCAGGTAGGGGCTGTCCCTCCTAATGTGGGACAGGTGGTAACCGTATGCCTACGGCTAGCTATATCCACACCTACCATAATGATCTACCTCTGAGTTGACACATGATGCGGGGACACACACACACACACACACACACACACACACACACACACACACACACACACACACACACATTACAGTCACACGGAGATGCACATGGCACCCTCAACACACACATGCACAGACTACGGCTCTCACAAACACAGTTGAACACAGTACCTACGTTGACTGCAACACCGGCAGTGGTAACTAAATGTCCCTTCATATCATCATAGTATTACTCGCGGTTGTACTGTTCCGGTACTGTGTTCTTTCGGTCTTTCAGCCTCGTGGTTACGCATGTCGGTATGTTACACATTCCATAGTTGGCGGTATCCTATTTATTTGTACCTCCAAGGTGTTATGAATGTCGTTAACCTATCTATATATATTTGCAGATATCACTGAATTCGTATATATCAACATATATCACTCTATCGCCCTTTTTATCTGTATGTGTATAAATAGATATATATATATATATATATATATATATATACATATATATATATATATATATATCTGACGGGGAAAGTGACAGGCAAGCTACACCTTACATTGTGTACTTGTTGGTGTATACTGTTTCCTGGACTCCGCACGTTTGTGTCTGTACCTGTCACATTACACACCTGCTGTAGGTTAGGGTTACCAGCTGTCCCACTCTGCGAGGGACAGTCTCACTTTGGGCAGTTGTGTCCTGCAAAATATTTGTGAACATGGCAAATGTCCTGGGATTTTAGAACATACTTATTTCCTATAGTTTATGTAATAGTTACATAAAACAGTTATTCTGTATCTGAACCACCTATATGTTCTAGAAACAGAATAAGTAAGTAAACATTACAAGAATGAGCTTTTATCTAGGCAAAACAGTGAAGTTCTGAATTTCGTACTGGCCGGGTGTATGTGTCGGCCTGCAGACATCTGACGTATGTCCCACATTGGTCATTTGAAGAGGTGGCAACCCTACCATAGGTACATCTTGCCTAGCAATAGTGTTAGGTGATTCTATACATGATTGCATGTTCTACACCTGGCAGTGGTCGTTTTACCCTTCAGAGCAGGCGCTATTAGTACAGGGGTGAATAATGCTGGTTTCACCTGTTCTGGACATCATTGACTGTGATCTGCATGATATTCAGAGTAGCTTATCCCTGTTTCGCGCATATCCATATAGTCATATTTAAACGTCGCTTACCAGCAGTGGGTAATGCATATTCCCGGTAACGTGTGCTAAACATGATCTGCTGACCCGCATCCGACATGCATTACTCGTGCCTTCGGGATTACGTTACATCCCTTGCAGGACGTGGGACCGGGAACATGCATGACGGTCACTGCATTTAACATATGGCCATCTGGGATTTGTACACGTGTTATGTCGTTTTGTACGTGGAGTATACTATGGCTGTTACTCCATACTGCACTCACATGGGTAACTCAGTTAGTTTACATATTGATGAGTCCAGTTAATGGTATGTCCATGTGATGTTTACTGGATGTGCTCCGGCATTGGGTATGTATATCTCAGTGAGCCACACATTATACTGTGCTACACCTTCAAATGACCGTGGGTGGAGCATGCTGGGGTGATGAATACCTGTCATGGGTACATCCCATGCCTTGACACAACATCCATGATTATATTATGTGGAGCCCCTCATTAACGCAGCAGGGACTCTGTGCTGAGTGTGTGCAGAACAGTGCTTACACACATGTGCTCCCACAATTGCCTCTGCTCCTCTACGTGACAGTTGGTTACTCGATGTTGTGATGACAGCAGACACTGTTTGCCCCATTTGGTGTATGGCCTCTGACAGTCGGCCGTGAACCTACCGTTGTACCTGGGAACCTATACACACAGCACCACCATATGCTGATAGGCACATGTACAGTTCAGGTGTTGACATTCCTTGTTCCAATAGCTGTTGTGTGTACAATGTTTGAGGGCTGCCTATGTGGGATTCACACAGTGGGCCACCTATACATTACAATTTACAGGTGGTTGTGCTTGTGTGTCATCCATTTTACTGTGTGTGCAGGTGGAGAGGTGTGTCAGTCCGTAGGGGCCTACACTGTCAGAGTATGTGCTATACGTTCCCTCTTTGCCAAGGCATAGGCATATTGGGCATGCCTCAGTCTGCCTACTGGGGCTGGCACAGTGTGTTCATGGTCTGAATCCCTCTGTGCCTGTGATGGCCTTGGCAATTGCGGTGGGCTATGAGGGCCTTCACCATTTTGTCCATGCTGCAGCTGTTTCCGCAGGATCACATTATGTAGCATGGCACATACTATGACAATGTGGGCACACGTGCCTGGAGAGTACTGCAAGGCTCCACCAGATGTGTCCAAGCACCGGAACTGTGATTTCAGCATCCCAAACACACGCTCTATGATGATTCTGGTTTGTGTGTGTGCCTCATTATGACGTTCTTGCATGGGTGTGTGTGCATTTCTGATGGCAATCATCATCCACGGCTCCAGTGCATAGCCAGCATCTCCCACAAGGTGGCCATGTGGGACGTCCCCCTGACAAATACCTGATACAGCTGTGAGGCATGCCAGATATGAGAGTCATGGTAGCTTCCAGGGCTGCCAGCACACACATCCATGATAATGCCCTTGGCATTGCACATGACCTGGCAGTTGATGGAGTGAAATCCCTTGCGGTTTATGTAGCACCTACCATGCTCACCGGGTGGTGACTTGATTTGTATGTGCATGCAGTCTATCACACCCAGTACCTCCGGGTAGTGTGCCACATGGTGGAAGTGACACATATTGCTGGCCAACTCCTCCTGAGTTCGGGGGAAGTATATATGCTCATTGGCATGTGGTAACATGGCATCCAGGAACTGGTGTAGTACCCTGGATGCTGATGCCTGTGAGATCCCCATTATATCTCCAGTTGGCCTTTGAAAGGTACCTGTGGCTAGTATTCACATGCTTACACATACCTTTGTGTCCACTGGGATGGGTTCCCCTCTGTTATTTCTGGTTCTCAGGTGTGGCCGGCACAGCTCCACTATTTGCTGTAAGATGTCCCTGTCCACCCTGTAATGCTCTACTATCTCCAGATCATGTAGCCCCTGGTAGGTTACCCTTGGTCTGAACACTCTTCTCCTCCTCTGGGGCCTGCGGTGGTTGTCGGCATCATCCTCCACAACACCGTCAGTCTCTAACACATGCTGATGAATCACAGCTATGGCAGCTCCCAACATGTACATTTTAAAAGTTCCCCATGTGTTTACACCTATGGTGCAGTGTTTGGGAATTCACAGGTGTGTGTAGGGTGCTTTCACACTTTATACTATTGTGCTGTGAACACCGATGATGTCATAGGGTGTGTATGTATGATCGTAGCTGCAGGGTATCTTATGTGTTTTACTACCAGAACTACTATTGTGGTGCCTTTGGTGTTGAATTACATTTGGCTGCCGTGGATTACCTCTTGACCTTCCCTTTACATTTCTGCACATCCCACCTACCATTTTCTGGCATGCACCCAGCAGCCTGCTTTCATTTGTACTTTCCTAGACCTGACATATCTTGCGTAATGTGTGCTATTGCCGGTCTACTGTCGGTTTGCTTTGCTCTGCTATGACAGATCTCCTATCTTTGCAATCCAATGCCTCCCCTCCTTTCTTTGCATTCCGATGCCTCCCCTATCCTGTTTTGCAGGTTTTTGCGAGCAGACTTGACAGCTGCTGTTTATTGGCCGCCATGAGTTGATTTGTGTTGATTGCTCATTAGTACGCCATTTACCCTACTTCGGCATTTCCTTCTTTTCTTCCCCTGACCTTCCTGTTTGTGCTATTGTTTGCACTGCATGCATCCACTTACTGGGTTTCGGGCACGTTTTCATCCCCGTACACATGCGCTTTTGGGCACCATGTGTGCTCTCAACTAAACGATTCTATGCCTTCCTCCCCACCCCTGTCCTGCAGCTTTGCTAAGCAACGGATAGGCCAGTTTGCATTGCTCCAATGTGCTTGCTGCTACGGTAGTACACCCCTCTGCTGATGTCATGTATCTCCTCTGAGCCACTCCTCGGTATTATAGTGCTGCGCCATATGGTTCAACCTTCATCCGGCAGGACATTTGTGATTCAGTATTATCTGCCTCATTTGCATGGCATTGACTACTAATTCATAGTTACCGTGCCAAACACTGTCGCAGGCCCTTAGCAACCCTTGCACCTTGGTTGTGGTGTTCCATGCCTACCATTGTGTATTATGGTGTAAACCTGCTTTGTATTACATTGCGATTTTATGATTTTTATATATTTTCTTTATGTTCCAGTTTGCGCACACATGCCCTGCGGTTGTACTGTGCGTTACTGTGGACATGACATTAAATGTTGTTTTTTAGGTGTTGTGCATTTTTTCTTATGCCATTGGCTGTGTATTTAGCCATTGGCATATGTTAACTTTGTAATACATGAGTCTGGTCCGCTTCCATAGCTCCGATGTTCTGTTTGGGAAAATGTAAACCATGTTTTTTGGTTTACATTTCCATGGGCTTACGCTACACCTGCACCACTTCGTGAATCACTGTCTGCCTTCATTTGCATGGTGCAACACTGCGCATGGGGCGATTAGCATACCTATGCTGAGGGCTGCGCAGTTCTGGTGTACGCCGGTAGTGCATGTGGTATTGGATCGTACCTGAATCGCTTGATGGCCATATTTGGCGTTATTCTGCCTATGCTATGCCTGTGCCTGGCGCAAGCTTCATGAATCCCGGGGCATGTTTATTTCTTTCACTTCATACTGCAGTTTCTGTATGTGTTATGCTAATTTACCTTTAATTTCTCTATAGACTGGATACAGTTTATCTAATTTCTAAATCATTGTCAAATAAGTTGCATCTATTCTTAGCCAATGTTTTCAACTTATGTCCAATTTGGTGTGATTATTTAAACTAGACAGTTTTGTATTATTTTTGAAGATTGTAAAGTTATCTTTCTTACAATGATTTTGTGATACTTTGGAGCATTTCTGCCTAGGCCATTGCTGAAAATGAGCAACTTCTCAGTCAGACTTTCCCAGTAATCAAATATCAATCAATCAATCAATCACTCAGTCAATAGCTGTTGCACCATTGACACTGCCAGTATATGCTAATGGCCTCTATGCTATGAAACTAATCTCTAAATGTCTACTCCGAGAACCTAACTAAAGCTAAGAACAAGAAATTAAGCTTATTGTGAGTGTCCTGTCACAAGTTAGTACTTAAGAATTATCTGCTACTATGGACAGTCAGTTTCCCAGCATTCCTCCAGTCAGCCTAATTGACATGGGCATCCTGCAGCAATCTAGCAGTTGCCACATGTATACTGATAACCACTTGCCCCTAAAGCAAACAAATACAGTATGTGACAGATTTAATTATACCATGAAACTAGAATCAGCCCTCTCGTGTAAAAAGAACCAAGAAATCAAACAGGTTGTCAGCACACAAATCTCTCTACTCACACAAGATAAAGTGTAGACACATAAACCCATACACAAAGAGGTACTGAAGAGCCTACCAAAAGACCAGAGACCTCCCAAATGCAAACAGCCTACACATAGTAGTACATGAACAGAATCCACCACTACACATAACAACACACATATCAGTGTCTCAACAATTAAGCCCCTAAGGCAAAACACCTCAAATCATAGGCAACTCAATAATGAGAAACATGTGTCCTCCTCACCAGGTTGGACAAGGAGAAGTTCATGGTCAGCTCCCTCTCAGGTTCCAGGATCCATCAAATCACACACACTCAAGTCACTCAGCAACAAGTACCATTATGACTCTGTCATAGTACATGTTGGAGTGAATGAATTGAGATGTACCTCTCTGGACTATATGAAGAGAGACATGACTGAACTCTCAGATTATGTGTCCCAGGCAGGTATGTCCCTAGCCCTAAGCAGCATTATACCTTCACCTAGGATGATGCCATAATACAGACAAGAAATGATTGATTTCAATAATTGGCTTAGCATCTGGTGTCACTTTAGGGGGACCCAGTATCTTATGGCCTGGGAATACATGGTCGACAAACCACACTGCTTCGCCAGAGATGGCCTTCATCTGTCTCCTCAAGGCTTTCAGATACTGGCAAAGATGCCTGTCTCCAAAATAGTGGCTTTTTAGGCAATGTCTAAACAACAAAACTTCCTACATAAAGAAATCCACTATAGCCCAACTCCTGGTCATGCTGCTTAAGGCTAGGAAGCACTCCTCACCATGAAAAATGCTGATGTCTGTGCAATCATTGAGACTTAGTTCAAGGCCATAGAGAGCACCCCATCCTTACAAGGCTACAATGACTTTCCCATGTTCAGACCTCAAAACCTGCATGAAAGAACCAAAGGTGGAGTTGTATCCATCTTCATTAAATCCAAATATGCCTTGAGACTGGTAAAACAGTATGACTCTCTTGAGATACTCCAGGTCCAAATAACTATAGGCAGAATATCCTACTACATAATTTCAAGCTACAGGTCCTTCACCATGAACCAGGAGAAGCACACCGCCTACCTGGGTTTGCTAGAGTCACTCAGTATACAGCCAAATACCTTGGTCATGAGAGATTTCAAATATCCTTCCATTGAGTAGGTGACTTACATGAGCAGAAACATGATTGCTCTAATGTTCATAGACTTTATTTTAACTGAAATGACCTGGAACAGTTCTACACCCCCACAAGGGGATCAAATGTCCTAGACCTAGTGCTCTCCAACATGGGGAGTCACTGCATTGACCCCTTTGTGTTACCCTCTCTGGTAAGGTCAGACTATAAATCAGTCTTGTTTGAAGTAAAGATCAGACCTGACAACCCCACAGGAGCAAAAAAAAAAAAAAAAAAAAAAAAAGAAAAATTTCTCCAAAGTAAACTAAAGCCTAATAAGCAAAGTTATAAAACATTTCAAAGCCCCTAGTGACACAGCCAATAATGACTCCTATGCAGAAGAGTACACAAATAACTTTATAACTACTTCTTCCAGAAGAAATAAGCCATCCTGGTGGACTGTAATTATTAATAATTTGTATAACATAAGAAAGATACTGATAGCTAAGAAAAAGAGGGGACTTAGTCATCAGAGGAAGAATACCCTCCACAGCTTGAACAAGCAAATCAGGTATCTTGTAAAGTCCTCTAAGGCTAGTTATGAGACTAAATTAGCATCTCTAGCTAAAGACAACCATAAGACATTCTTTAGCTATGTCTGAAACCTAAAAAGGAATGTCCAGCTGTGTACCAAACTTATAGTACCACTCACACTGAACCTGAGGAAATTGCCAACCTGCTAGCTGACAGATTTGGCTATAACTTCACTCCCCTGTCCCCACCAGCCATACCCCAAAGCATTTCTGACACCATTCCTCTGCTGAGTATCTCGAAAGAGTACGTCATACACGTGCTTTCCAAGGCTGAAAACAGAGCCTCTATGGGACCAGATAACATCCCTGGTTGCTTACTAAACAATCTAAAAGAAGACCTTGTCCAACCACTTGGCACTCTCCTTACCCATAACCTGAGCACTGGCTTTGTTCTGGCACAGTGGAGAACAGCAACAGTAATCCCCTTGCACAAAGGAGGTCCATCAACTGACCCAGGAAACTATCGACCCATAAGCCTAACCAGCCTTATCTGCAAAGCCATGGAAAGAATCATCATAGACATTATCAAAAAGAACATAGGTGACCTTCAAATTCTTGATCCGACCCAGTCTGGTTTTGTCAGGGGTAGATCTTGCTTATTAAACCTGGTGAACTTCTTTCTGAATGTCACCAAAGACCTGGATGAGTGCAAAGTAGTATATACCACCTATCTTGATTTAGCCGAGGCTTTTAACACAACCCCTCACTCAGAGATGATTGAGAAAGTCTCTCAGCTGTGGATTAACTCATACATAACTAGCTGGGTGACCAGATGGCTCACCGACAGAATGCATACTGTCAATGTTGGGGAGTTCCCCTCCACCAGTATACCATTTGCTAGTAGGGTACCACAAGGATCTATGCTGGTCTCTATACTGTTTGGAATCTGTTTTACTGAGGTCCAGACAAAAGTAGATGACTAGTGACTTAACAAATGTGCAGATGACTACAAACTGGGAGCAATCATTGTCTCCCCCATCAATGAAAACATATTAAAGAAAGAGCTGATGCAGACAAATGATTGGTGCCAAAGCCATGGACTATAACTAAATGTAAAAAAAAAAAGCCTCATTATTCCATTTGGCAAAGAAGTTGCTCTTGCTAATCATGATATAGATAGCACCCCTTTAAGCTCAAACCCAGTGGTGTGAGACTTGGGAACACAGGTTGGTAGCAATCTAAACTTTGCTCACCATGTGTCCATACCAGTAAGGAAAGCCTTATGCATTGCACATCTCATAAATAAGGCCATCACATCCAAGACTAAGGTGGTTATAACTCTGCTGTACTTGACCCTTATCAGGCTGCTAATTGAATACAATGCTCCCTTCTGTAAGTAATTCAGCAGACACCTACAGCAACTGGAGAGACCACAGAGGTTTCCAAACAAGATAATCCAGGGTCTCCAAAACATGACTTACATGAAAAGACTGAAAGCCCTGTCACTGTACTTTGTATCATACAGGCTACTGAGATGCGACCTGTGCCTGGTCTACAGAGCAGTCTCTGACTCTGCCCTAATGGAAATGCTGCACATCCACAAATCAAATGGGACAAGAGTCACGCACTCTACAGATCTCAACTTAGCCTGTGACATAAACAAAACATGTTGGAGAGACAAATATATCTCCCAGAGATTACCATCCCACTGAAATAAACTAGGACTTCACATGAAGCAGAGCTCCTGAAGGACACAATTTAAGCACAACCTTGACAACTGGATGTGTGACCATACATTTACCCCAGTGATGGCACTTATGTCCCTCACAGACAGGGGTAGTTAATGCTGGACTATGGGAGAGGTCAAGAATGATGCCTCAATACAAACAGAAAATGATTGACTTTAACAATTGGCTTAGTTTCTGGTGTCATCCCAGGGGGATCCAGTGCCTGACAGCCTGAGAAGATATGATCGACAGACCACAACGCTTTGCTAGAGATGGCCTGCATCTGTCTCACTTGGGCTTCAGGCTTCTGGCAAATGCCCTTGCCTCCCCATAGTGCTTTTTTAGGAAAAGTCATTAGGTCAATATTACCAACATAAAAATTTCAACACATTGCAAATTAAAGGTCATGCTGCTAAACGCTAGGAGTCTAAACATGAAACTGCACTCATTGTAAGTATTCTTAACCCTGGAAGATGCTGATATTTGTGCAGTCACAGAAACCTGGTTCAAAGCTGCACAGAGCACCCCTGCCTTACCTAGTTACACATGCTATCATACATTCCGACCCTAAAATGTGACCAGCAAAGTAAAAGGAGGTGGAGTTTCAATATATATTAAAGACACACACACCTCTAGGCTGGTCAAACAGTATAACGCACAGGAAACACTCCAGGTGCAGTTAACCATTGACAAGACCCCTATTCAAATTATAGCTAGCTACAGGCTCTCAAATTTGACTCAAGATGCCCATGCCACCTATCTGGACATCTTGAAATCTATCAGGATTCAACCCTTTACCCTGATCCTGGGTGACTTTAATTACCCAACCATAGATTGGAAAAACTACTCATGTCAGAATACAAATGCCCAGAGATTCCTCAATTTTATCAATGCAAATACCCTGGAACAGCTAGTTGATACCACCACAAGAGATGATAATATCTTGGACTAGGTATTAACCAACATGAGTAACCACTGCAGCACCCCTACTGTATCATCCTCCCAGTTAAGCTCCAACCATAAAGTGGTCATTTTTGAAGTCGCCATCTCCCCTGACCCCCTTCTAGCTAGAGTCAAACAAAAAAACTTCTCCAAAGCTGATGGCAACTGCCTGAGGGATGGTATAAACAGATTCATAGCCCCTCTCCCACTGTAGAAACTGACACCAATGTCCAAATCTACACCAAAGTACTGTACAAGCATTTATATAGATGCACGGAATCAGGACTATCTGACAGGACAAAAATCATCCTCCCCAAGAAAAAGTAAACCTATCTGGTGGACATCTACAATAAATAAACTATATGACAAATGGAAAAAATTGTTGACCAGGACCAAGAAGGAGCAGGTGTCCAGTTGGAAGCAATCTCTCCTTAGCCTGAACAAGAAAATAGGAGCACTATTGAAATCCTCTAAGGCCAACTTCGAGTCAAAATTGGCCAGATCTACTAGAGACAATCATAAGTCCTTTTTCACATATGTCCGCATTCTCAAAGGAAGCACCCAGATCTGTTCAGAACTGGTGATCAAGAACACCACATACACAAATGCTGTAGATATAGCCAATCTACCGGCTGACAGATTCAGCGAAAACTTCACCCCTCTGTCCCCCATCAGTAAATCAGGACATCCCCAGTACCTGCCCCCACCCCTTATCTCTAGAGAACAGGTCATCACTGCCCTCTCAAAGGCAAAAAATACAGCATCCATGGGACCCAATAACATCCCAGGGTGCATCCTACATAAACTCAGCCATGTACGTGCAGCACCATTAGGCACCCTATTCAACCAAAGCCTGAGTGCCAGCTTTGTCCCAGCTGAGTGGAGGGCAGCCACTGTCATCCCTTTACACAAAGTTGGAGCTTCCACCGATCCAGGAAATTATAGCCCCATCAGCCTAACTACCCTGATCTGCAAGGCCATGGAATGGATTATTATGGACATCATCAACAGGGACATTGGCAACCTCCAAACACTCGACCCCACACAGTTTGGCTTTGTCAAGGGGAGGTCATATCTGTTAAAGCTGGTCGACTTCTTTGACAAAGTTACCAAAGCCATGGATGAGGAGAAGATGGTGTACACCACCTTACTTGACCTGCCCAAAGTCTTCGACACTATTCCCCACTCGGGCATAGTAGATAAACTCTCTCAACTAGGCATCAATCCTTATGTAACCAGATGGGTAGGAAACTGGCTCACTGATAGAACCCACCTAATCAAAGTAGGGGAGCCACTTCAAGCAGTAGACCCATAACAGGCGGCGTACCCCAGGGATCGGTCTTGGGGCCTCTGTTATGTGGGATATACTTCTCTGAAGTGCAGACCAAAACCAGTGGGCTATGGCTGACCAAGTTTGAAAATGACTGCAAGCTGGGCGCAGTAATCAGTTCCAGAAGTGATGTGGACGTCCTCCAAGAGGGTCTCACCCAAACAAATGACTGGTGCCAGAAACATGGCCTTATGCTGAATGCCAAAAAATGCATCATCATCCCCTTTTGGGAGCGTGACATCCCCACATATTATCACATTAATAACAATGTCCTAAGTACACAGTCAGTAGTGAGGGATTTGGTCACCCAGGTTGATAGCAATCTGACTTTTGACCACCATTTTGCTTCCTTTGTACGAAAGTTTTCTACATGGCCCACCTAATAAGTGAGGGTATCTCATCCAGGGACAAAGAGGTCATAAGATCCCTGTATTCTTCCCTTATAAGGCCAATTATTGAGTACAACTCCCCCTTCGGCATGCACCTCGCAAAGCACATGCAGCAGCTGGAGAGACCACAGTGGTTCCTCACCAGGAGAATCCACAGCCTCAAACATCTACCCTACACAGATAGGTAAAAGCCCTGTCCCTCTACTCAGTTTCATACAGACTCCTCAGCGATGACCTTTGTTTGGCATACAAAACAATCTCAGACCCCATCTTGATGGGATTGCTGCATATATGCCATTCAAGCTCACTTGAGCAACTTGTACGCATGACCTCAACCTGGTCTGTGATATCAATAAAACTTGTTGGTGGGACAGATTTGTATCTCAGAGACTCCCCCATCTGTGGAATAGACTCCCTCTCCACATCAAGCAGAGTACCTCATTATCCCTTTTTAAGCACAACCTGGATAATTGGATGGGAAACAGAAAATACACCCCTGGAATTCCACCTGTGTCCCTGCTGGACAAGGGTTTTGGGTGCTGACTTGTCTAAACATGGGCCAGTAGCCTAGCAACCTCCTATGATCCTATGATCACTGGTTCCCATGAATTATCACATAGATGGTAGTCCACTGAACACAGAAATCATTATAAGAGATGTGGGAACACAGGTTGACAGCATCCTCTCTTTTGACCACCACATTGCCACTGTGGTCAGAAAGTGGCATATCTAATTACTAAGGGTTTTGCATCCAGGAAGAAAGAGGTCATTGATTCCCTCTACTGTTCCCTCATTAGGCCAATCATCAAGTGCAATGCCCCATTTGGCATGTACCTCACTAGACACCTGCAGAAAGGCTGCAAAAGTACTTCACAAAGAGGATCCTGGGCCGTAAACACTTATCCTACAAAAAACTCCAACTATTCTCTTTCTCATATCGCCTACTTAGAGGCGATCTCTGCTTGACTTAGAAAGCCATGTCTGACCCAGCTCTGTTAGAAATGCTACATCTAAAGAAATCCCAATCCCACCACACCACACACTCCAGAGACCTAAACCTCATTACCACAATCAACAATCAACAGAACATGCTGGAGGGACAGGTTCATAACCCAGAGACTGCCCATGCTATGGAATAGACTTCCAATACATGTCAAGCAGAGCACCTCACTGGCCTTCTTGAAGAGAAATCTTGATGAGTGGATGGGAAATAGAAAATTCACCCGGGATCACTCCAGTGGCTCTGCGCGACAGAGGCACTGGGAACTAAGGTCACGTGGCACGATGTCAAGGTAATCCTATAGGCTAGGCTTGTAAAGGCTACAGGGCCATTAGCCTAGTACATACCTATAAACCTATGATCATAGAATCGCTCTGCTAAGAATGACCACCTAACTATAGTCAATTAATCTACACAGGTTTTTTAAACAGCTAAGCTTGTAAATGACCTAGGACCATTTGCCTAGTAACCTCCTATGAACATATGAACTCTTAGAGGTGTATTGTCAATGTGATAGTTCCCTGGGGCAGACAGGTTTCCAAAGGAGACAGTACATTTTTTGGCATTTAATTTAAGTCCATGATTCTGGCATCAGTTGTTTTTTTTTGGGGGTAAAAACTTCTTACAGGATGGCTAAGTCATTTGTGGATTCAGTGAATATTCCCAGCTTACAATCATCTGCACACATCCTCAGCCCAAGCTCTTTCTTATTGGCTTTTACTAAATACACATAGATACCAAATCGATGAGGTACCAGCACTGAACCTTGAAGGACTCCACTGGTGACTGCTCTCTTTGTAGAGGTAGTTTCCCCTAATTTCATCTCTTGTGTCATATCTGTGAGCCATTTGGGAATCCAGTGGGTAATATAGGGTTTTATTTCCAGTTTATTTAGATTTTCTACTATGCCCGAGAGGGGGTTATGTCAAAGACTTTGGCCAGGTCAAGCTATGCAGTGTAAACTGTCTTACCTTCACCTTTTGCTTTGATAATTTTTTCAAAAAAGTCCACCGGATTGAGTAATCATAACCTGCCCTTGACAAATCCAAACTGAGATGGGTCCAGAATTTGGAGGTTCTCCATGTCCTTATTGAGTAGTCCCATGATAAGTCTTTCCAAGGCTTTGGATATGAGGCTGGTCATACTTATGGGTCTGTAATTACCGGGGTCTGTGGAAGGTCCTCCCTTATGTAAGGGAATGGCTGTAGCTATTCACCATTCACTTAGTACAAAACCTGTATTGAGGCTGTGGTTGAATGGTGTTGTTAGGATGGTGGCTAAATCATGTTTCATGCTATGTACTGTGACCCACTGATGCAGTGTTTTTAGCTTTGATAAGCACTGTTAGGATGTGTTTTGGTGTCAACTGGAGATGAATCAGTTTCAGTATATCTTGTGGGACACACAGAGGGGAGAGAGAGAGGAGTACAATTTGAGCTGAATTTATCAGCCAGTAAGTTCACTATATCTTCAGCCTCATTGTGTAGGTAATGGTCACAATCAGCTCAGTGCATTACTGTGTTGTGCTCCTGAGCTAAAGAGCATAACTGAGCTAAAGACTGTGATTGTCTTTGGTTTGGGTGACTATTTTTGCCTCGCTCTTGGATTTGGTAGGTTTTATTAAGCTCCTTAGTTGTTTGTTTATTTCAGTGATGAGTGCTCTGGGACGTACTCTTCTTACTTGTGGTCAAAATTCTGTTCCTTTTATTGTACGGTTTGTTGATATTGTGGTTCCACCATTGATGTTACCCTGAATTTGTTTCTAGAGGATACAGCTGCATGTATTCAGCTGTTTACATTCTGGTACAGTGTAGTAATGTATGTTTCCACATATACAGCAGAGTTAACTGGATTTGGTGGTGATATGAAGAATGCTAATGTATCACTTAGGAGTAGATTATTTGTCTTAGAAAAACATTGGGTGGAAAGAGTCCATGCTTTCAATTTTATTTAGAAGGAGATGGCTTTATTGTCAGACCTAGCAAGTGATGAAGATATGCAAGAAATGATGCAAGATGCCCCAGTATAAGTAAGGACAAGAGCCAAGATGTTGTATCTCCTAGTAAGCACTCTGACTAACTGTTGCAGGGTATCTGCACTGATAATGTCCAGGAATACATTTGAATGTGCACTAGTTGTGATGTAAATTTCCCAGTCTATAGTTGAATACTTTAGATCACCTAGGAAGATGGTACTGGTTTTAATGCTGAGTGAATCCAGTTTCTGTAGTTAGACATTGTGGCTTTCATGGGTCACAGGTGGAGTTGTATAGCTTGTTGATATAAGGTATGGGACCTTTCTGATGGTTATTTACACATGAAGATCTAGTGTTTCTTTTACTACATACTTCCTGCTCATTTTTCCAGTGCTCAGCAAACATTGGTGCCCTAGATTGTGTTCCAGAAGTGTTTTACTTATATTGGGTGCCATCCTGGCAATGGCAATTATATCTGATTGCTAAATCTCACTTGTTTAAGTTATTTTGAGTGATTGCTACAGTTTCCTTCTTTTATTTGTGGGCTTCACTGTATTTATGTAAAGAAATTGCTCTTCCTATCACTGTTAATTGCTGTAAGACTGTCTCAAAGTTGCCTTCAGCAAGGGATTTCCAGATAATTGTTTAACTGGCCTGTAGTCGATTGCACTTGTGGGTTTCTTCTACTGTGTTTTTACATTAATAGGACTGAGTTTATTCATCTTGTGACAGGGCATGTGTGCCTTGTCTATCTGAGTTGGGAAACATACAAAAGGGCTCATAGTGTAGATGTTTTATTAGCCAGAGGGCTTATTAGTTAGTTTTCTATTTTTATTTTGCTGCTATAAATGTGGAGCATTTGCCCAGAGGTGTTCACCAAGTAGCAGTAGTTAGCAGTGTCCTGTGCAGTAGTAAACACCTAGAAAGCAAATTTTCCATCTAGAATGGTCCATAAAAAAATACCATGGAAAGCAGTAAATATAGAGCAAATACCTTGTGTACTGACAAGCTTAGAGCAGTTAGGTTGGCATAGAATGGCAATACCTATAGATTTAAGAGAATTCAGTATTGTGGAAACATTAAAGTTAGTAAAATTGAGGACTGTTTAGCATAATCTACCCCAATAAAGCAGCCTTAATAGCCTTCCAACCCTAATACACCACCTCTTTTAGGTTATCGAGCAAAGGACTAGACAGCATGGATATGCAATTTCTTAATTTCTCTGTAGCCAATTTGGTGGATATGGGCATCTTGAAACTATGTAGCAAATGCCTCATGTTTACCAATAACTATGTAATCCTTAAAGAAACAGGCAAAGTATGTGAGAGGTGTGCTTACACAATGATACTCGAGGCTAAACTCCAGTATACAAACATACATCAGATTGTTGAAACCACGCACAGAGCACCCACCTCACATAGCAAACAAAACTCACATAGGATAATGCATGGCGAGGCACATAAAATCAATCTTCCTAAACAAAAAACTTGCCTAGGTAGTTACCGCTTGTTGACAAAGCTATGGCTCAGCAAGCCCAAAAGCAGTCAGAAAAAACAACACCTAACAGCATACATACAGTTGCTTACAATGGAGCCACAAACACTAAGCTCCCAAGGCAAGCAAACACACTTCACAGAACTTTCATTATGGAATACTCCATTGTAAGACATACTGATGCCCCTCTAAAAACCATGCTGAACAAGGAGAAGCTAACAGCTAATTGAACAGCATGGACTAAATCCATTACACTAAAGGTACCAGCATGACTTCATCATAGTCCATGTAGGTGTAATTAACCTGAGACACACCTTCCTGGATTATATGAAGAGAGACACTATGGAGCTCTCAGACTATGTGGCTCAATTGTGGCACAAACCTGGCATTGAGCGCTTATAACCATCACCAATGACGATGCCACAATATGTGCAAAAAAGTATTGATTTTAACAATTTGCTCTCTTTCTGGTGTCATTCTAAGAGGATCCAGTATTTGTCAACCTGTGATGACATAGTTAACAGTCCACTTTGCTTTGCCAAGGATGGTCTGTACCTGCCCCTCTAGGCTTTTCAATACTGGCTAAAACCTTATCCACCCCCACAGTGCTGTTTTTAGGCAATGCCAAATTGACTACCTTATTGATAATGCAACATCAACTTAACTGAACCTCAAGGTGTTAATGCTCAATGTCTAGAGCCTAAATAAAAAAAAAAAAACTACACTCCCTCCAAGCCCAACTCACACTTGATAATGCAGACATCTGTCCACTTACTGAGACATGGTTTAATGCAGCAGGGAGTTTCCTGGCAGTGCAATGTTTTAGTGCCTCCCATACCTTTGAACCAGTAGCTACACAGATAAGGGCTAAAGGCAAAGATGGCTTGATATACACCAATAACAAGCATACCTCTAGTTAGGTCAAACAGAATGATACACTGGAGTTCCTCCACATATAGGTCAACATAGACAAAACCCCATACTATATCCTGGGTCTATATTATATTCTTGAATGTCGACAATGTCGAATATGACATTGTTGACACAAGAATATCGAACACTCAGAATCTCGAGCATAAAAAAAAAACCATAAACAAAAAGGAAAAAGTGCCCTAACAGGTTTAAGCAGAAGGGAAAGCCCCGCTGCACCCCTCACAACCCCCGCTACTTAAATATACCAACTCCGAGACTGCACTACATTGCAGTAAATGAAAATCTCTCCTTACAGAGATTTCCGTTTACACGCTTGAGATTCTGAGCGTTCGATATTCTCGTGTCGACAATGTCATATTCGACATTGTCAACATTTGAGAATATAATTTAGACCCTAAATCCTAGCCAGCTAGAAGCCCACGATGCACACTTGGACCTACAGGAGACACCATCTGCCCAAGCACTCTACTCATACGAGACTTTAAGTATCCCTGTATAGAATGGGAATCCTACACAGCCACAAATCGAGAAGCACAAAAACTTCTGGACTTTATAAATATAAACACCATTAACTAAATAATGACTATGCTAAATAGGGGCTCCAGCATACTGAACCTCATACTCACAAATATGAGAGAATGTTGCACTGCACCTCCCATGTCTTGTCCTTCCTGGTAAGGTCCAACCATAAAGCTGTCTCCTTCAAAACTCAAAATCAACTCCAACTCCAGTGAAACCAGTAACATTTAAGATGTATTCCAAAGTAAATTACCTTTTATTAAGTGATGATTTAATAAAAATTAAATGTCCCTTCAAACCCTAAGAACATAGCAGCCTACAATGAAATTTTCTCAGAACCTCTGTACCACTATGTCAATAGCTGCATAGAGGATGATGTACCTATCAGAAATAAACCCAGAACTATCCCCAGCAATAAATCACCCTGGTGGTATGCCTAAATAAACAGGATATACAACAAAAGGAAAACAATGTCAAAAATCAGGAAGGGTATTTCCCATAAAAATAAAAACTCTCTCATCAAAGTAAATAGGGAACTAAGAGGGTGAATTAGGTCAAACAAAGACATATTTCAGGTTAAGATAGCTTTTAGATGAAAGGTAACATAAAGACTTCTTCACCTATATCAGAAACCTCAAAGGCAGTAAACAGCAATGTGCTGAACTGGTGGTCAATGGTACCACATTCACTGATCTGGTGTAATATCAAACCTGTTAGCAGACAAATTCAGTTCCAACATTATCTCCATCTCACCCCCAACCTTCTACCAAGAAATTCTCTCAATCATAACCTCTTCAACTATAACTAGGGAGCATGTACTGCCTGTGTTCACTAAAGCCAAGAACACAGTCTAAATAGGCCCCAATAACATCCTGGTATTCCACCTGAACAGTCTAAAGTATGACTTACCATGACCCTTGGAGTCACTATTTAACTATAATCATAAAACAGGATTTGTGTCATAAGACTGGAGGTCTGTGATGATCATCCTCCTTCATAACAGAGGACCTTTGACAGGTCCTGAAAACTACAGACCTGTTAGTCTAATCAGTCTTATTTGCAAAGCTATGGAAAAAATTGTCATGGAAATTATCAACAAGGACATAACAGGCCTCCAGCCAATACAGCCATCCTTTTTTGGCTTTGTCAAAGGAAGGTCATGCTTACTGAACCTGGTGGATTTATTTGGAAAGGTCAGTAAGGCAGTGAATGAGTTGAAAATGGTTCATACTGCCTACTTAGAACTGGCTAAACGATTTGATACAGTAGCCCACTCAAGCAATGTCAAGAAATGTATGGAACTAGGCATAAAACATAAAACTCTTTATAACATGTTGGCTAGCTATCTGTCTCATAGATAGGACCCAAGAGGTGAAGATCAGTAAGGCCACCTCTGGAAATAGGACAGTCATCAGTGGACCTGGGCCCAGTTCTCTTTGGTATCTATTTCTTGGATGTCAAAAAAAATGTAAAAGGCCTCTGGGTGACCAGGTTCACAGATGATTGTAAACTGCAAGCAGTCACTGAATCCCTCCAAGATAAGAACACCCTTCAGGAAGGCCTAACACAGAGAAACACTTGGTGCCAAAGCCTTGGCTCAATACTCAATACCAAGACATGCATTATAGTACCTTTTGAGAGGTTAGCCACCCAGTTAACTATGTCATCAATAAAACACCCCTAAAAGTTGATTCACTAGTCAGGGATCTGGGAACTCATATAGATAATAACCTAGCCATCAAACAATATGTGTCTAAGATAGTAAGAAAATCCTTCTGTGTTGCTCAACTTATAAGTCAGGGCATGGCATCTAGGTCCAGACAGGTCACTGTATCACTGTACTTGTCCCTCATCAGAACCATCATAGAGTATGGAACATAACAAAGAAGCTAAATGGATAGAAGTAAAAGAAAGAATAAGAAGTTCAAATGTACAGGATATGCAGTGGGATGAAGTAATGACCAAAGAGATTAAAACAAAGTTCAGAAAAGCTCCTAATTGGGAAACCCCAGGCCCAGATGCAGTACTAACTTCTGGTTAAAAAGTATTAACATCTTTACATGAAGATTTAGCCATGAGTAAGAACTCTTTATATGTGCACCCCAGACACCAGCCTGGCTAACAACAGGAAAAACAATGCTCCTACTTAAGAGCAAATCTGCAAGCTACCCTAAAAATTATAGACCAATAACTTGCCTTCCGAAGATGCATACACTATACATGAGAAATGATGCCAACAGAGTTTATAATCATTTAGAAGAAAACTCAATCATGGCAATAGAACAAAAAGGTAATAAAAGAAAGTCATATAGAACAAAGGATCATCTGATGTTAAATCAAGTCATAATGGAGAACTGCAAAAAGAGGAACAATCTAAGTACGGCATGGATAGACTATAAAAAAAGATAGTATTCCACATTCATGGATAAAAGAGTGCTTAAAATGTATAACATAAACTCTATACTGTTTGATTACATTACAGTGACCATGAAACAGTAGCAAACCACTTTACAGTTAAACCATGATAAAAGACAAATTATTATTCCAGGGATAAAAATTCAAAGGGGGATTTTCCAGGGTGACTGTCTGTCACCGCTGCTCTTTTGTCTTGCCCTTAGCCCATTAAGTTGTCTACTTAACAGATTAGGTCATGATTATAATTTGGCTCCCAGAAAACAAAAAAGTTTAAAGAGTTATTTTTGTAGATGCTTTAAAACTGTATAGTTCATCAGATGAGCAACTGAAAGCACATCTGCAAGTGGTCCAAACTTTTTCAGATGATATAAGAATGTCATTTGGTCTCGATAAATATGCAAATGCAACCTTTAAAACTGAAAAGCTGTAGCACCAAGAAAACATCAGTTTGGGACAGGAATGTAATATAAAAGAACTTGAGCAAGAGGGAGTGTATAAATATTTGGGATTTGATGAAGGATCAATAGCACATGAACAAATGCAAATAAAACTCAGAAAGGAATAATTTAGAAGACTTAAATTAATACTAAAAATAGCATTGACATCAACAGACAAAGTCCAAGCTATAAATCAATTTGCTCTTCCTGTCCTAAATTACAGTTTTGGAGTGACTGACTGGACTCAAAAGGTGTAGGATAGTTTGGACAGGAAAACAAGAAGGATGTTTCATGCTCACCAAATGATTTATAAAAATCAGTGCATACCAAAATTATATATTCCCCATTCTGAAGGAGGTATGGACCTCCTTGAAATTGACTGCATGTACAGATCTGCAATAATGGGACTGCATTCACATCTGATGACCTCACAAGACCTAAATGTAGTGAAAGTTTTGAAACATGAGGAGAATAAATCTAAGATGACTTCCCTGCTTAGTTTAGTAGAAGCATATCGGCATCAGGCAGGAATGGATATCAAACCAGAAGTAGATAAAAATCAGATAGCAACTGAATGTGCCAAAAGCAACTGAATGTGCCAAAAAAAAAAGAAAAGAAACAATATAAGGTGAAGGATCATATGAGAAGGCAAAACATGTGGAAAATGCATAAATAGAGTTACAAGTGTAGGAAACTTTTGAAACGACCTCATGTTAATCAGGATCTGACCCAGGAATGGTTAAGGAGAGGTGAATTTAAACCAAAAGAAAAAAAGTTGATATTGGTGGTTCAAGATAGTAGACTACATACCTGTCGGTTTACAAAGTCCACTGAAAACATGGGAGAAACTGACAAAAGTAGGTTTTGTAAAAGAGAATTGGAAATGGTTGCACATCTTGTTGCTTGTTGTGATATACTGATTGCAGAAGGACCTTATACTGAAAGGCATAATATTGTAGCAAGATTATTGCAGTGAGGATTGTGCAAACATTATAATATTGAAATAGCTGAAAAACACTGAAAACGAGCCAAAAAGCATCATAGAAAATGTTGAAGTTAATATCACATGGGAACATCCATTACCAACAGTTCAAAAATAGATACAAGAAAAACAAATATAGTTGTTCATGAAAAGAACAGAAAAGTAGCATTGATTATTGAAATTGCTACACCCAGTGACTAAAGTGTCTTATGTACAGAGAGACACAAAGTCATAAAGTACCAGGATTTGCAGGCAGAAATGAGGCAATGTGGAAAAAAGATACCCAGACAGTTCCAGTAGAAGTCGGAGCAATGGGTCTTATAAAAAACGAACTTAGACTCTTATTATATGTTACCAATACATGTAACTCCAGACAAATTGTAGAAGGAGTCATTACTGGGCACATTGCTGGTGCTGTGAAGAACACTTCTGGCTGGTATCAAAGACTAAAACAATACTAATTACAAGAACTTTAATCATACTTTGACTTAGGAATGGGGTCCATTCCTGTCATATCATTAGAAACCCAAAATATATGGTGAAACTAAGAGGGCTATAATGCCCCCATTGGTGTGTACGTGACCAGTCACATGCAACAACTGGAATGTCCACAAAGGTTAATCACAAAAAGAATACAGGGAGTAAACACAATGCGCTATGCTGAGTGCCTCAAAGCCCCTGTGTCCTTACTCGGTATAATACAAATTTCTGAGAGGTGATATTTGCCTGCAGTACAAGGCTTCCATGGACCCTCTTTTGATGAACTGTTTGCACATCCAAAAAAACAAACAGCATCAGAACTACTAGATCAAAATACTTAAATTTTACTTGTGAGATAACATATAAATACATTATATTTATATGCAATAACTCTCTTCAACTAACTCACTTCTGTTACTTTAATCTATAGACAAAAATAAAAATGAACTTGTGACCATGCAAGACTTTCACTTCTGCTATCAACTTGCTTTTCGTCTTAGAATTGGGGAACATCTAAGTGATATTAAGAACAAACATCATAATAATGCTTTATATAGACATTGTTTAAAACACACATCAGCTATTTTCAATTTTGTCATTATTGACTGTATTAAAGGTACATGTAGAGAGAAACATAAATGGCATGAAATACTCAATTTTAAGGAAAGAAAGTGGATTGTAAAACTTGGAGCCCTATTTGCACCTGGTCTTAATGACCAATTTTGAATCAGATCTTGCTTGTTTTCATTGGTTCTCACTAATGCATTTACTGTGTATATATACACCTTGGGTTTATTTGCCTTGACTTTTTGATATCCACTGAAGAAGGCTTTGTGTTTGCCGAAACCGGTTTGGATAACTGTTTGGCAGGGGTTTTTTTACCCTATGTGATTAAATAAATCATTTAAAGTTGGCTGTTTCCATCACTTGCTGGCGTTTTTTGTTTATCTGGTTTACAAAGACGACTGAAAACATGGGAGAAACTGACAAAAGTAGGTTTTGTAAAAGAGAATTGGAAATGGTTGCACATCTTGTTGCTTGTTGTGATATACTGATTGCAGAAGGACCTTATACTGAAAGGCATAATATTGTAGCAAGATTATTGCAGTGAGGATTGTGCAAACATTATAATATTGAAATAGTTGAAAAACACTGAAAACGAGCCAAAAAGCATCATAGAAAATGTTGAAGTTAATATCACATGGGAACATCCATTACCAACAGTTCAAAAATAGATACAAGAAAAACAAATATAGTTGTTCATGAAAAGAACAGAAAAGTAGCATTGATTATTGAAATTGCTACACCCAGTGACTAAAGTGTCTTACGTACAGAGAGACACAAAGTCATAAAGTACCAGGATTTGCAGGCAGAAATGAGGCAATGTGGAAAAAAGATACCCAGACAGTTCCAGTAGAAGTCGGAGCAATGGGTCTTATAAAAAACAAACTTAGACTCTTACTTTATATGTTACCAATACATGTAACTCCAGACAAATTGTAGAAGGAGTCATTACTGGGCACATTGCTGGTGCTGTGAAGAGCACTTCTGGCTGGTATCAAAGACTAAAACAATACTAATTACAAGAACTTTAATCATACTTTGACTTAGGAATGGGGTCCATTCCTGTCATATCATTAGAAACCCAAAATATATGGTGAAACTAAGAGGGCTATAATGCCCCCATTGGTGTGTACGTGACCAGTCACATGCAACAACTGGAATGTCCACAAAGGTTAATCACAAAAAGAATACAGGGAGTAAACACAATGCACTATGCTGAGTGCCTCAAAGCCCCTGTGTCTTTACTCGGTATAATACAAATTTCTGAGAGGTGATATTTGCCTGCAGTACAAGGCTTCCATGGACCCTCTTTTGATGAACTGTTTGCACATCCAAAAAAACAAACAGCATCAGAACTACTAGATCAAAATACTTAAATTTTACTTGTGAGATAACATATAAATACATTATATTTATATGCAATAACTCTCTTCAACTAACTCACTTCTGTTACTTTAATCTATAGACAAAAATAAAAATGAACTTGTGACCATGCCAGACTTTCACTTCTGCTATCAACTTTCTTCAGATCCATTTTCATACCTTAACATATCAAAGCTTGGCTGAGAAGAGATAATTAATGTACCTGCAAAACTAGAGAAATCCTCGTGTGGAGAAACCATAGCTTACAGGCTGCTCATAACAGTAACTGCCATTATTGCAGCAGATGACATCATGTTGGAAAACATCAGGTGCTGACAGTCAACATTTTGTTGTTTGAGATCAGAGAAATGTTGAAAATAAAAAAATGTTTAATGTACGTGTCTCACCATGTAGCATACCTGCCTTTGATGCCAGGAAAGGACTCTGCTTGATTCCCACTCTAGTTACTTGAACTGAATGTCCAACAGTCACACTGCATTGAAGCATAAGGGGGAGTATTGCACTCCTGAGCTGTCCTTTACTTGGGATGTTAACCCAAGGTCCCCTCTGCCTGAATTGGTGGCAGCACAGGTGGGTGTTAAAATCCCATGGCATTTATTGAAAAGAATGCAAAATATTTTTTACTTAAAAACATATCAAAAAGTAATATTATATGTTATCATAAAATTAATGTTGTACATTATTTATATAAGCAACTCATAGTTCATAAACATAATATACTTATTGTATCCTCCCCTTCCTTTTACCAAAACTAAAACATACCCCAGGATTTAATAAAATCCATGTAGGCATAGTGTAGAGCCTACACAGAATGGTACCATATCCCTGTACATGCCCCCACCCGGCAGCATGCCATGCATATGAATCATAGAGCATTGCCGAGGGAGAGCTGAGGAACATAGTTACTGGATCAGTGTAAGGAGTGTAGTGTGAACTGTGTCTGCAGATGGGTAAGACACTGTCCAATTGCAGTATATCAATGTATTTCTTTTTATTTAAAAAACATGTTTGCTAGGCACAGAGCGCAGCAATGCTAGGCATTGCAGAGACATCTGCCAGACATCTAAAAATACAAACCAGATGCATTTATTTATTTATTTAAATGTCAGGTTTAAGCATAGCTGAGCGGATTTGTGTGGCCTGGCACAGTGCTCAGCACTGCTTATACTTTGCCCAGAGGTATATGTAAAGGTATAGTAGAGTTTCAAATATCTACATAAACAAATGGGTAGAGTTACAGCCTTGTGAGCAGTAGGTGCAGGGTTTGAACACATGGCAGGGAAAATAAGCATTTAGTTTTGAAATAAAATTATGGCAATTATTTTTAAATTCTGGCTTGCTGCACACTGTTAAGCTCTGTTAAGACCTGCTAAGCACTTCATAAACACAATAACGGCTGAAAATGTTTATGCACTGCTCATTTCTGCTTGGCTTGTTTGGGCACTGCTAAGTACTTCTCAGCATACAGGTCTTTGGATTTTCAAACTGCTCAGCTGAGCTGCGCTGGTTTGCATGCTAAGTGACACCGCATTTTTAAATATTGCCCAATGGCATGTAAGGGTGGGAAAACAGGCTATATTAAGGTGACTAGGCAAGACTACAGCATAATCTGTTGGAGTTCTGACTGTGTAGTGACTATGGCAGGTGCTGAAGAGGGTGCACATTTCTGGCCACAGTGTTGGGGCATTCAGGAGTCCAGGGTGATGGTTGGACTCCTAGTTAAAAACTATGGTGACTGGCTGCTGCAGGGAGGGTTCCAGGGCCCAGAGTGCAAGGTGCAGGCCTGGGAATGGCTGGTAAGTGAACTCACCAGTGTGACAAGTATCCCCCACACAGGTGAGCAGATTTGTCATCACCATGATGACCTGAAGCATTGAAAGGGGGCTCTCTTGGACACCCGGGTTTGAGAGGCTTTGGCAGGGAATGCGCCACAAGTCTGTACGTAATCTTACCTCTGACCAGTATCTAAACCGAATGTCTGCTAAATTGGTATGCATAATGCTGTGCTTCTCTCCCAACAGCTACAGAAGACAGAGCTCGCAATATCAAGGCAAATGCTGGGTGCCTGGCCAGGTTGTGCAGTGAGTGTGGTGAGTACAGATGTATTATGCTAACTATACTCAAATAAGCAAGAAGGAGTAAAGCATTAACTGCAATTAGGTAGATACAGTAAAGATTGTATTGCAATGAATATGGACTGACAGCTGTACTGCAATAGGTGAATACTGCCAACTGTAGTGCAATAAGCAGGGAAAAGTAAAGCATTAACTGTAAGAAAATATTCACAATAAAGTTTTTAGTGCAATAAGTGTGGATTTACAACTGTATTACAACACCTGCATAATCACAATTGTCGTGCAATAAAATTCAAAACTATTCCAGGAACTTCATGAAGGTATTTCCAATAAAGTCTGTTATGCGATAAGTGTAGAAGTAGAACTGTTTTGCAAGAAATTAATTATGGCAACTGTTGTATAATAAAAACATGAAACAACACTGGTTCCCTATCACTTCATCGAGTACATGAATATCGAATGCTTACATCATCAAATATTCATGTACTCGAAGTTTGTGAATTTTTTTGCATACAGTGAAGATTGGGATTTTTGCCCTTTTCTCACTGTAGTGTGGTCTTGGAATAGGAATATATATTTAGCTGGGGGTGTGGGGGGCTCTTCTTTGAGTATGTCAATATTTGACAATGTAAGCTTTCGATATTTACTTACTCGATGAAGTGATATAGACCCACAATACCAGTACCTGTATGAAGGTATAGCCAATAAAGTCCATTGTGCAATAAGTGTGGATTCAGAGCTGTTTTGCAATAAATGAATTATTACACCTGTTCGGCAATAACACATCAACCGAACCAATAACACCAAGTTAAATTATGTACATCAGGAATGTCTTGTTTTAATCACTGCAGTTGAGCTATATGTATTCAGGCTGTGAGTTACGGTGCTGTAGTCAAGTATAACAGTGTAATAGCTGTAGGCTGCAAATATAATGGCTACCAAATGAATTAACACATATAGTACTGGTCAAGGCTGATTCTAGGCCACTATTGTTCATATAATGCTCTGTCATCCACAAACAGTAGGCAAGCAAGGTATATGGGTGAGGTAGCCCATTCCATGATCTGATATTGTTTGTTGACTCCACAGATATTTAAACACACTAACAATATACTGTGTATACCTGCAGTCTATATGCTAATGTATAGGTTACTTAATATTTCTGTGATGTTTCTACTTCATGTATGTGTTCTACTGTCACTGCAGGCTACTATAAAACTGTAGTAGTACTGCCAGGTCATATTTTGTTTCCAGGTAAGCTCTAGGCAAATAGCTGTCAATCAGCAATAAACAGTGACACAGTAGCTCAGTTTGTCAAAGTATATTTTGGCACACACAGACCAGGGTTCGAATCCAGTGGTAGGTTTCACTTCATAATGCTCACAACTTCTCTTTCCACAGGAACTACAGGTAAATGGGTAAGGTAGCCAATATTATCAGTAAATAATTGTAGTTTTGATGTCACAGACTGTTTGAATCATTAGCAAGAATGTGAACATATAGCATAAATAAAGGAAATAAATATTATAATAATAAAATAAAGTGAAATAAGTAACATGTATTCTTGGTATAGCTGTCTGCCTGGGGTGTCTGTAAAAATGTTGCTGCAGCCAGTTCATACATGCCATGCAGATGCCCTCTGCAGTCACTGCTATTGGGTTATATCTCCATGGCTGCCAAGCAAGGCATTATAGTTGTTTAGTTTCTGTACTGTACGCATACATTTCTATCAACTGTCATGCTGTCACGTAGTGTAATTAGTAGTGTGTAATCCCTCTGTCACAGGTTTACTATCAACATGATTTCCTAAATAACAAAGTATCAATACATCAGCCCACTGTACACTTTGGTAATTATATAGGTCCACCTGATGTGCATGTCTTCTGTTTAGTTGTGTACCCACAGTTGTTACTGTTGGCCCATACTGTCCTATGCGGATAGCTTGAGAGGTGTGTACATGCTACAGTTGCTATAGGGGACTTGTACACATAAAGAAAAGACAGACCTGTAGAGTAGATAGTAGTAATGTTGTCAAGTATATAGCCAATAATAGTTCTAATGGACTGTTTTTTCTCTTGCTTTCCACCCCTTATCTTCATTTATTTATTATTGTTATTCATTGGTTCTGGTTCGCTATTAACATATGTTGTTACATAAAACTGTATTTTGGGGCATGTGTTTATTATTGTTATGTATTATAATGGTTGCATATTAACATATCTTTTTGAATTGCCTATTTTGTTGTCCTTATGCCGTAATTGTTGCTGGCATGCTGTTATTATACTGACTGTTCTATTATTTATTGTTGTGCTTCACATAATATTCATTGTTATGTACTTGAGTTATTTCCACTGTTCTGGCATGCTGTTATTACTAACACTATGTTGTGTTCATAACTAACCTATACTTATCGCTATACTTCCATCACTACAGCACATCAGCTTAGGCCGAGTCCTGGTGATCCACCTACCCTACCTCAACTGGCCATGACACCGGGTCCTGGCATATCTGGGACTCAGGCTGGTGGTGCCCCCTCCACTGCCCCTGCACCACCTGCAGCATTGGGTAGAGCCACCTCAGGGGATGGGGCCCAGCCTCCACCTGGGAGTGGTGCCTGAGGGGCGGTAGTCACCTAACAGCAATTATTGGATATGATGCGCAGGATCATTCATCTGAGCTATGAACATCACCTGTGCCAGATTGAGGCACACCGGCCAACCTGATGGTGCAGGCATCCAGCCTCCAGCATAGCCACCTTCAGGGTAGTGAAGGAGCAGTATGGACTGCCCATGGGTGGGGGTGTCAGTCATGCTGCTGCCGTTCTGAAGGCACATGTATCTCCGATTCCACAACACCCTCCCCATCCAAGGTGTTTGCCCCCTCATGTGTTACACACCACCCCTATCTGCTGTCTTGTCTGGCTTGTCTGTCTGCTGTTGCATCCTCTCCTACATAACGGACCTCCCCACATGTACCTATGTCCCTTCCCAGCATTTCACTCTCTCCTTAAAATAATATGGGCACTTGCCCCACAAAAACATATCGCCCCATAAATAGCACTCCATTTCATATACATGTCCACTGGACTCAACTAATGTGGTCCACTTGGCTTAACAACACATTTATGTTGTCCTCACCTCTCTCTCTGGAGCTTGAAAGTCCAAATTCATCCAAACAATCTGTCATAATGCACAGCTGTTGCTGCACAAGAAATGGATAGCTATGTCTTTTTTCTACATCCTTCCTGCACATCCCTACCTGCTGTTCACTAAGTTTTCCCCCCTGCTTGCACTCATTTCACCACTGTCCTGACACTTAGCTCAGATTAAATGAGCTTTAAAGTGCTTTATTGCCAATATGTGTCTATAACACTGTTACTCATGAAGAAAATAAGCACCTCTGCCGACTCTGAAACCCAGGCCCCTCTCAACTAAAAGACAGTGCATTAATCCACCATACTACACAGGTTTTAGGTTACACAGGTGTTTAAATCAATACATACTGACTACTACCTACTGTCATTAAGCATATAAATGAACTATAAAAGGAATGGGAAAAATAGGAGTGTACTTTGGACCGTGGTGCAATACTACACACGTGGACAGCCAAAGACATACCAATGTATGCACATGAGGCCTGTGATAGCAGGTGTATGTTCCCTTTTATAAGCAGTTTGTGGAAAGACACCTGCTAAGGCAGCACTGGCAAATTACATGTACAACTGGCACCCTAGTGTAGAAATACAACCATATAAAGCCTCATACATACTCATGGATGTAGAAATTTCTCACACAGCCTGTACATGTGGACATATATCTTGCAAATATAGATGCCTTTTGCAGTGTCTCAGTGCCCAGTCTGTTAAATGCCTTGCTTACAGTACATTTTTGCCACACACAGTCCTCAGTTCAATTGTTGTGACCCACTTCAATTACATTATTGTGCAGACAGCAAGCAATGACCGTGTCTTGCAGTCTTAATCCCCACAGTTTACTGCTACTTAATTAATTGATATACAGATTTGTAAGATAAAGGCCTGCAGGCTGAGACATAATGCAGATACCCATATCTCCTAACTATATGTTGAGTACCACTCTGTTACTCACACTGCTGCACAACAGATGTACCTTATGCACATGCGTTGCACTGTACAGAATACCCTTATCCTGGCTCTGCCATAATGTCAGCCCTGACACAGCTGCCGCAGTTACACGTACAGCTTGCAGTCTAACAAAGTCTTCACACTCCCCCTATGTGTTGTAGGCTGCAGTAGCAGCTGCAGCCTGTAGCATGCACAGCTGTATGTAAAGGTAGCTGCTACAGACCTACCATACCTCCCAACTCCTTAGAGCAAGGGATCTGGACACAGCCATACTTATTGGGGGGGGGGGGTCAAAGACCCAGAAATAGGGACATGTTCAACAGTTTTCCCCTATAAAGATAGTATGTTGATAGAGTAACAGCTACTGCATTAGAATGAATATTCTAATGGGTATGAAGTCTGACACTCACATGTCTCTCTTCCCTTACCAACATCATCCCACAGTGTTTGCCAGTGAACTTCCAGATGACCACAATGTTATGGGACACTGACCAAACATATGAGCCAAAACTGTGCACATACTTCACAAATCTCTACAGTGAACAGTAGTTGTACCTACACTCTGTGATGCTGTAGTCTCCACACCTCAGTAATGCCCATCTCAAACAGTAAGAAAGGGGCCAAGGCCTACATGAAGGCCTTATATATTGCACTGTGGTAGCATGTTATTGGCTACTGATACTGCAATTCAGCTGTTTTGGCTGCAATTAACAATTCTGAGCCACTGATTGGTGCAGAAGCAATTACCTGCTAATGAGTATTACATTCAAAAGGCAAGCAACTGATGATGGGGAACAGGTCTGTATGAGATTTCAGTCACACAGACAGTGTATGTTACAAACTTTTCCAGAGGAAAGATTCAAAAAAGGAATACTGCACTCCACCAGGTATGTAATAGATGTCTCCTTAAAATGGGATGCAGATGGGAGGATGGAGGTAAGAAAACACCAGCTCTGAAAAACATCATTCACCCCTATATTAACCTGCAATCTTTACGCTCCTCCAATAAGATCTTAGCTCAAACTACCAAAGCCAATAATTCTGCTGGGGATTCTCTATTCTCAAACTTTGTAGGTAAAATGTGGAACTCCCTACCGACCATGCTCACCTCAGAACCTTCACTCCTACAATTCAAAAAAAAGCTTAAACCCCATCTCAATACTCTCTGGCAATGTCCCTGTTCCAAACCTGATTAACTACTATCATTTACCCTTCTCTTACCTCACTATCCTTAACCACTTTTTAACAAGGCGCCTCGCCTTTGTAACTGACCTAAGTTTTTTTTTTATATGCTGCTGTTATTTTTTTCCCAAGATGTGATGTACCTTTATATTGTATTTAGAACTCAACTATCTTCCTTTTTTGCATTAACAATGTTCATATGTCTGTTATGTACCTGGAGCTTTTCTCCCCGGGCCTCCGCTGAAAATGGACATGTATCCAGTCAGACTCTCCCGGTTAACAAATGTAAAATAAAATAAAATAAAAATAAAATAAAATAAGGGGAAATGAGAGTACAGCAGTAGGCTTGTTGTAGATCTATGGTATTGAGATGTCATTGATAGTCTGCTGTCCTAACCTACTGCTGTCCTAACCTACAGGCATGCCTTACACCTCTCCCTGCTTTCCATTACATCTCTGCTCTGTCCTTATCAATCCCTCCTACAATGGTTGGCTGTTGTAAGAAAGCTAGTGGATTACACATAGTACATATTGACAATGACAAAGGGTGTGCACTCCTATAACATATTTCCAGATTGTGGGGTATGATGTGTGAGGGAGCAGTGGATAGTGCAGGCCATTATGGGTGGGCAGGATCTGTACATAGTGGACATCCATGTAACTGGTCCTGTAATATGTTCTCCTCTTGTTATCTTTCAGGAACCATGTATCATAGGAGACATCCAGCATTCACAACTGCAGAGAGTGACATAATACTGAATGGCCTCAGGCACCACCATCACATTTTGCTTAGCAGGGCTCAGCACAATCATGAATAGCAGGCAGGATTGTGGGCAGACCTTGTGCGGGCTGTTAATCAGATTGGCCAACAGGACAGAACTTAAGAGCAGGTTCAACACCAGGCCACAGATATGGTGAATGCTGCACATTCAAGGACAGCTGCTGTTGCTGAAGGGCCTGTGATGGAACAACCACTGTCACTCACAGATGAATTCTTCGTGAACCTAAGGTCAGCCAACAGCTCTCAGGCATCCATCATGCCATACATCCTGAAGGTGGATGCCACAGCATTCAAAGAAGAGGAGCGTCCAGGATAGCTTACTGTGTTCAACAGTGTAATACTGTATCAGTCACTGTGATGGGATGTACATACCAGTACATGGGTGTCAGGTCTATCTGCATTGGGGGGTTGGGTTTTATGCACAGCTGTGCACACATACTCAAAATGTCAGCAATATAGTAATTATCAGAGTAGCTACCGTGCATGTGGATATATGCACATATTATCTTGAAGCGCTGTAATGTTTGGTGATAATGACAGTACCACTCCCTCACATTTTCATAGGCCTGTCAGGTGTGACTGAAGCCCATGGTCCTGTACCAGGTAAGTGTGATAAGGTTGTTTTACGGATCATATATACCCTAAGAAATTTAAGGGCTGCCATTTTGCCATATGTACAACTGTTGTGCTTAGCCAGAGTAGAATATTTGTATTTCCATTCTGGAACAGCTAACTACAGCGCATAGATTGGGTAATCAAAGGTGTGTATTTGTACAAACATTAACATGTTTCCACTTATAGTTATGAGAGACTAGGTGGGCTGCTGTACATGAGGCAATTACTCCAAGATGCCTCTTCAAACACAATAGGGAGATAGTACATACCTGAGGCAGTGATATTACTACTGGCATATAATTCTTAAGATAGGTGTGCTGGGTTTTATGTGTAGTTCTATCATATACACTTTAATATTGCATACCTCACAGGTGTTACTGGCAACAGTAACTAGATGTAGCTGAAGTGCATGTTATAAAGGGCCTGACTTGTCTGTGTATGTTGTTGTGAGTGTGTCTGTTGTGCATGTGAGCAGAGATGAGAAGATGTGTCACATGTAATGCAGATGTGGATCCTCATCTGTATGAATGTGTGTGGATTACCATACAAAATAGTACTGGTAGTAATGTATTGCTTTTGTCTTGCTTCTCAAAGGTGAACAGGGGTGTTGGCATCTGTCCTCCTCACAACCTGGTGTCAGTGTCTCATCGGGATCTGATGATGATGGTGGTCATAGTGAGGCACAAGTGGGGTTGTCGGGGGCTGAATCTTTCCCAGATGTTGACATCCCTCTTCTGCCCCCATTGTCCACACACACAGTCAGTATGCCACACATACCCAGTCACCAGAGGCCACAGTTATTGGACAGTCATAGGTTGGCGACATTGCACAGGACAGTATGACAATTATGGTGTCAGTATGCATAGACACTGGCCATAGCCAGAGATCTGGCAAGGTCCCATACAGACAGATTGATAGGGTTGCTTGAAGGAGGACTGCTTTCCATCCAGCACCTGTTGCAGGTGTCACATCACAGGTCGCTCACCACATGTTTCTGGTCATCATGGAGGCACAGGCATGTTCTGAATGCAACAGCAGATAGATGCTTAGGGTTATGGATGCAGCACAGTCTGACATCCATGACTGCCTCTAACGCATTGGTGACACCCTTGATCGGTTCACTGATGTAGTGGATAGACGTTGGTCTGAGACAGTGTCTGTCGATAACTGCACATTGTCTGTGCTGGAACATCTGGTTGGAGCTGGGCTTCAGACACGTGGATGTAGGCCAGCAACACCATCTGCTGAGAGTCCATATGGGAGTGCACACTCACGCTCCCATAGTAGCAGTACTTCCAGTGCTACAGAGGGAAGTGTGCTGTCCACAGCATGACATGACAGGCCATGGGAAAATCATCCTGGGCAGTCCTGTAGGGGACATGGGCCCAGCCGGCAGCAGTCATGGTCAGCTACTAGCACCGCATCTGACCTTGGGCATGGTGGTGCCAGTGCTACTCCTGATGGAGCCAGTTCCTGTGTTCATGGCCAGAGATGGTGAACTGTCAACTCTACCATGTGTGGTCCATAGCCGTCCACAATACACATGTGTAGGGTGAGCACTGGGCTTGACTGTGTACACACACTCCAACACCACTGTCATATGCAGGTCACCAACAGACATACACACATAGCACCTCTCCAAGGCCTATTTAACGAGCACCCCTTCCTGACTCACACACATGCTGTCAATTGTTTAGCACAGCCTAGGCCTCTGGCACCCTCCAACCAAACCCTGTGCATGTGATGATACCTGTGTCACATCTCTGTCATCTGTGCCATCAATGCAGGGACCTGCAAATATGTGTCTGATGCACAGGGTAACTATATTACTTTACTTGTGCTTGTGTAGTGCAGTAGTGTTATGCCATGGCAGTTGTTGTGGGCCACAACAGGTACTGTATGCTGGCATGAGTAATGACTACACATCAAACTTTGTGTATCTTTGTTGCCTGGTGGTACACAGGTAGTAGTGTTACAGAATGACAGGTGTCATGGACCTGTGCATGTTTTTGCCCAGGCATCTGAGCGGTTCAACTATGGAAACATGGAAGCAATACAGTGGCATGGGACAGCAAGGCAGTACAGCAGAAATATGACATCAACAAAGTATGCCAGTATACGTGCATGGCTCCCTAGGTGCATATGTGTAGAACAGAGTGTCAGGGACAATGGGGAGAGTCAGCGTCATCATGCTTTCATACCATGTGACAAGGTCTGCTACCCTTGATACATGTCACATGGGTATTCTATACTTACAAATCTAGAAAGTGGTGGACATCAAATATGCTTATATAGATGATGGCAATTTAGGGGCAGCAGCTTATCACAGGGCCATAAAATGCATAACCATTGCAGAGAGATAGGGATGTCTCTAGTTCTACAATAGGATATATTTACACACTCACACACAAGTTGAATGGTGTGAGATTAAAAACCCTACCTATCTAGTAATACACAATATAGCTTGCAGTACTTATCGCATGCGTCATGGAGTGTATCTGGTATCAGCATGTTAGACAACACTCTTAAGGTGGATGACATCAGAAGGCCTTGTAAAGGAGGCCAATGCTGAGGCCAGTAGCTAGTCAAGGGCCTTAAAATGCATAACCATTGCACAAAGATAGGCCAGATAGGCATGTCTTAATGCTGCAAGGGGATATATGTACATGCACACGCAAGTTGGATGATGTGAGATTAGAATCCCTACCTCTCTACTGCTACACACTACAGCTCACAGTACTTATCACATGAACCACAAAGTTTACCTGGTATTTGATTGTCAGCCAGTGCTCTTAAGGTGGATGACATCTGCAGGCCTTGTAGAGGAGGGAATTTAGAGGTCAGCAGTCAGTCAAAGGACCATAAAATGCATACCATTTCAGGGAGATAGCCTATGTGGGCATGATCATAGTGCTATAAGGGGGTATATTCAAACACACACTCACAAGTTTGATGAGGTGAGATTAGAGCCCCTACCTATCTACTATTACACACTAAAACTCACAGTACTTATTGCATGTGTCACAGGCTATGTCTGTTGTATATGTTGATGTAGGCACAGTACTCGTAGAGTATGCAAAGTCATCTTGAGTTAGACAGCATGTGTGGCCTGCAGAGTGATAACTGCTTTGTGCTGTTATTGTATCTAGTGTCCCATGGGTGGGATACCTGGTAATATCCCAGCTATGTGTGTACACTTACCAGACTGGCCATATGTGGCTGTTTGCAGTTTTATAGGGGGGGGCATGTGGCCAGGGACACTATGGCCTGTCCAAGGCACGCATTGCACCCATTGTACATTACACCACCCACATACCTGTATCAGTCTATAGATTGACTGCCCGCAGGGACAGGGGTCTGTGGGTGAGTGGATTATGTACTGTTGCAGCCTTGCTCTGGTTCCATCGCACAACTGTTGTGATCTGTAAGTGCAGATAACCCCAGAATTCTGGGGTATGTGGGGACATTTGTACATCACCACACCCATGTCTATATAAATGTGTATAACAGGGATGTCTCCCTAAATATGTTGTGTGTGTGTATGCTAAGTATATGTGTTACGTAGATATATATATATATATATATATATATATATATATATATATATATATATATATATATATATATATATATGGTTCTACCTTAGATAAACGAAACACCACATAAATGACAAGCAGTTAACCGACACAACAACACCGACAACTTACATCACCGACAATTTAAATGACCGACTCTGAAAATGCCGACATTGGTATGCTAATAGCGCCTCTCACTCCTACCACATTACCTGGAATGTGGTAGGAGCGAGAGGCGCTATTAGCATACCAATGTCGGCGTTTTCAGAGTCAGTTATTTACGTTGTCGGTGATGTAAGTTTTCGGTGTTGTCGTGTCTTGTCGGTTATGTGGTGTTTCGTTTATCTAAGGTAGAACCATATATATATATATATATATATATATATATATATATATATATATATATATATATATATATATATATATATGCTGCAGTGGTGCAGCAGCAGCAGTAGAGTTGTTGCCTCACAGCAAGAAGTTCACTGGTTCGATTCTTGGCTGGGGTACCTTCTGTGTGGTGTCTGCATGCCCTCTCTGCATTCATGAGGGTTTCCTCCAGGTGCTCCGGTTTCCTTCCATGTTACAAAGACGTGTCTGGAGCATTTCTCCCTGGGCCTCCGTTGAAAATTGGTTTCTTCCAAGTTGGACTTTCCCAGTAAACAGATGTTATATAAATAAATAAAAAATATGTGGCACATACTGATAGACACACTAATCAAGTGTGAAGGGGATAGGGAGAGACAGGTATATGTAGCTGAATGTATGCACAGACATATTTCCACATAGTAGGTCTTTGGGCGGTAGAGGCAACAGACTTGGGCTCAAGCTAAATGTAGGAACATGCCCATTGTGACTGTCAGTACTTACAAGGTCACTCCAGGCCCAAGCTACCTGTACTCCAGTCCAGGATTATCTGCAGGCCATTAGCTGCTGCACCTGCTGCCACAGTACTGCACTTCCCTGATATTGTCCAAGGCATTCACTGGCTGTTTGCTGATCTTAATATGTGACTCATACCTCACAACTGTACAGAGCTTCACAGGCTGTCCAGAATATTGCCTCATATTTTTGGTCCATTTTACATAACATTGTGGTTTTCTGGCAAATTAGTGGCAAATCAGTGAAGACTGAAGTCAATAAATAATGACAGACATTTGAGTTTCAGACTCCATACACATCAGGAGAGTTATGGTAATGCAAGACCAGTTAATCTATTGACATTCTACATTTGTAAGAGCAATATTTAAAACATGTCCTTATTTGTCGCCCTTTGTCCCACTTTTATTCATTTCTTTGGCCAGATTCCCTGCTCTAAGAGGCTGAGAGGTATGATGTGACTGGGGTACATAATGTAACACCACACACAGGGTGGAAGCCTGCATACCTCAAGCCTTCTGGCAAATTAGTGGCAAATCAGTGAAGACTGGTCAATAAATAATGACAGACATTTGAGTTTCAGACTCCATACACATCAGGAGAGTTATGGTAATGCAAGACCAGTTATTCTATTGACATTCTACATTTGTAAGAGCGATATTTAAAACATGTCCATATTTGTCACTCTTTGTCCCACTTTTATTCATTTCTTTGGCCAGATTCCCTGCTCTAAGAGGCTGAGAGGTATGATGTGACTGGGGTACATAATGTAACACCACACACAGGGTGGAAGCCTGCATACCTCACTCTGTACATGTTTTTGCAGAATGTCCAGCATTTCACCGCATATTTCTGCTCTCTTCCTCATACATTTGTGGTTTTCTGGTACTATACTATAAAACACAGTCACTGAACTATTGTAACTACTGAGATATTTAAGGGATGGCCTTCACATCCTGCAGTAAATCTGACCTGTTACAACCTGCTGTTATACTAACCACCTTCTAGATTACCTAGAACATGTATAATGTCTCTGTGCATTTGTCCCTTTGTTCCCCCATTCATTCTGGCTTTGTCCAGCTTTCATGAGTAACAGATTGAGGGGTTATTACAGTCTGTGGGAATATTTCCTAACAACTACTGAATTGCAAAATATGTGGCTACTGTCAGATTCAAACCATCAACACCATCATCCATGCTAATGTCCCTAGCCTACTCAGCCACACAGGCTGATATACAGGGATGCGGCATTCATCACACAAGCAACAGCATACAGACATATACATTGTCAACCCTGCTTTACCTGATACATAGAACATGTGGTCAGGTTCTCTCTCTATGTCACAGCCCTGGAATTGGGTGGTCTGCTGATATATCATTACAAATATACTGGTAAAGCTATTGTATGGGTAAACTGATGAGTTAGGGGTAGAGGACAACCAGCCCATGCACTGCTGGCATACACAGTTGTGTGACCCCACTGTTTGGCATCTCCCTTAAATAATGTAGTGGGGGTTACCAGATATGTGGCCTATATATTATGGGCCACATACTATTGGACAGAGTACTTGTTATTCTAAGTGTCTGTTAGATTTTTGCAAGTAGCCCATTAGCCCACTATATTCCCTTACATACATGTGGCAGGTTCATACATATGCTATTATATACTGGTACCCCTTAGAAGTGGTGATTAGCTGTGTGATTTACCTTGCAAATGCAGCAGTTGACAGACGTGTAGTTTGGGGCTGAATCTGTCTGATGTACACAGTCCATAGGCAATACATGGTGAGGTTCAGGTTGTGTGGGCTGGCTGGCATAATTTTTACTTATATGTATGTGAGTCAGAGTAAGCTGTCAGTCCCTAGGACCCTAGGCTGTCAGAGCATGTGCTATGCATTGTCTCTTGGCCAGGGCCAGGGCATACTGGGCATGCCTATGTCTGCCTACAGGGACAATTGCAGGGTGTTCCTCCTCAGAATCCTCCTGTGGGTGTGGCTGTGGTGACCTAGGCACTGGCGGGGGCCTGTGTATCTCTTCCCTTTGTTGATCCTGCTGCATCTGTTTCCACAGGATCATATTATGTAGCATGGCACATAGTGTGAACATGTGGGCACATGTGGCTGGAGAGTACTGCAGGGTTCCACCAGATATATCCAGGTACCAGAATCATAACTTCAGCAGCCCAAACACATGCTCTATGATGTTCCTAGTTTGTGCGTGTGCCTCATTATAGTGTTCTTTGATGGGTGCGTGTGCATTTCTGATGGGTGTCATAATCCATGCTTCCAGTGAATAGCCAGCATCCTACAGTAAATGGCCATATGGGATGTCCCCCCTGGCAAACATCAGTACAGCTGTGATGTGGGAGTAGTGATAACTACCAGGGCTGCCAGCACACACATTTATGATAATGTCCTGGGCATTGCACGCTACCTAGCAGTTGATGGAGTGGTACCCCCTGTGGTTGACATAGAGTCCACCCTCCAAATGGTGCCTTGATGTGTACATGAGTGCAATCTATGGCACCCAGTACCTCAGGGTAGTGTGCTATATGGTAGAAGTCTTGCATACTGCTGGCCCTCAGAGGTGAGGGGAAAATAAATGTGCTTACTTGAATGTGGTAGCATGTCATCCAGGAACTGGTAGATTACTCTGGATGCTGATGCCTGTGAGACCTCCATCATGTCCCCAGTTGGTCTTTGGAATGTACCTGTAGCTAGTATCCTAAGAGCTACACATACCTTAGTTTCCACTGAGATGGGTTCCCCTCTGTTGGCTCTTGGTCTGAGTTGAGGTTGGCAGAGCTCATTGAGTTCTCGTAGTATATCCCTGTCCGCCATCTAACCCTCTACAATCTCCAGCTCATGTAGCCCCTGGAAGGTTACCCTGGGCTTGAACACTCTTCTCCTTCTCAGTCTAGGCCTATGGTCAACATTAGCAGCAGCAGCATTGACCTCAGCATCTAGCACATACATATATAGTAGACCTGCAACAACCCTTAGTATTTCTTCAGTTAAAAGTTCCAAGTCTGTACTCCAGTGGTGCAGAGTACGGGGATGAAATCAGATTGTAGAGTGTCTGCAACCTTTACACTGCTCTGCTGTAAGTGTAACCTTTGTGATTAGCTACCTATGATGCATTCCACCTGCAAAGTACATAATTAAAGACTGTTACTGGCCCTAGTTCAAGTGGTTCAGGGGTCATCAGTAATTAAGATCTCATTGCCTTTCTCAGCCAACTTTTTTTTAACAGCCTTTTTTGCTCAGCACCGTGGCGTGCTGTACAAATACGCACCACAAAGATAAACAATGCTCAGCAGTCATAATACACGCTCCCAAGGAAGGTCATGCTCAGCACAGCGGCGCACCATGCAAACAGGCTCAAACCAGCTGAAGCACACACTCCGAAGGTAAACAAAGCTTAGCAGCCAGTGTACACATCTGCTTGCTGAGAGCAGTGGCACAGCACAAACAAGTGATATTGTGCTTCAATGAGCTTAAAGAGCAGTGAACACACCCTCTTTTGATGTTGGCTACCTCTTCTGTGGACACCAACATGGTTCTTTGCCTACACAGATGGGATCTGCCGACACAGATACCCATTTGTGCTATTCAGTAACCCCAGCTCATTTGCATAGAGATCCATGCACACACTTGGAAACTACATGGTTCCAGGCCCGGTCTCATTAGCAACCACAGCAGTCTACCATTTTACATAGTCCATTTAGGGTCCTATAATGCATTACTGTAACATAGTACTAATTTCAGTTTTTACACTTTTTAATTTTTTTTTTTTATCTTAACAGCATGTCTGCACCCTGCAGCAGACCATGCAAACACGATCTGATTATTAAAAACAATTTATTTTATATTATTTTCCATTAGGTTTTGGAAACACAGTGGATAGTTTTGCACATATCTGGGTCTGCTATGCTATTTCTGTCCTTCTTACTGCACTTTTACAGCCCCTGTTCTCTGTTTAATGTCCTATACATGGAATTTTTCTGTGTAAATTTTGGACACCAACAAGGGGTCTGCAGGACTGATTATCTGCTTGTTGATCCCTCTACCACCCTCATTTGCATGCAATTCACCTGCTTATCAGATGATTTGCATGACATGGAGACTTCCATGTTGGCGAGCTCGTGCACGTGCCTCAGCTGTTTCCTGGATCACAAACCCACTTGCTTTCATGTAAGCAATGCACCACTATTCCAACTCAGAAAATAAGTCTGTGTAGGCTTTATTAAATTCCACCCATAGTTCTTTCAATTATATTTGCCTCTGTACAGGATTTGTTAACAAACGTATTACTTCTCCCATCTCAAATATTCAAAATTGCAGAAAACATGATCCTGTCTACTTGATCACTTTGTACTTTATTATATACATCACACTGCCCATTAACGTCACGTCTAAATTTGCATATGTTAATATCTTCAGTGTTTCTATCTTGAAAAATACATCCATTTTTTTTTAATTATCGGATATAATAAAAAATCATGTTCAACAGATTGTTCTACTTAATATGTAATTGTTCATTCACAGGTTTATAATGCATTGCCCCTTTCAATGATAGCTTGTTTAATAATAATTTCTATAAAATCTTGAAGGTTCACTCTATCTCCTAAATATTTTCCATAGTTCTATTTTTGCATTTCTTACTTTCATTGTAAATCCTTCCAAGAGTTTACATAATAATACTGTTACATCCTCATACTATGTTTTTTGTATTTTGTCCTTATATGTATTATATTCACTTTACATTTTTTTCATCTATTATTGGATTTAAAATTCAAAACAAATGAATTGAATTTAACCACAGGATTAATCAAATTCAAGCCCTCTTATTCCAGTTTAATACATTTTGTCTATCTTTTTATCAAGTTAAGTCTTGAATATTAAATAATAGAAAATATTATCTGTAATAATGACATTTAGCTATTTCCTGAAAATGCATACACTCAACCTATGTAACCTAAATTTTCACAATTATGGAATTTATTAAATAAACGTGTATCTTGAAATAAAACATTGAAGTTTCACATAAGTTAACTACACTTTGTATTCCCTCTGTCATCTCTTTCTGTTACTTTCTTATTGCTTTTTGTCTTCCAAACTTAAGTCTTAATATGCATATTTCCATAACTGAAAACAAATTCTAGCCTTTTGCACCATCTCTCCAAACCCTTTGCCTGTATCGTTATTAACTACTGAATATGTGGATCTTATAGTGATTTGTGATTCATTTAATGAATTCTGACAGGTATATATATATATATATATATATATATATATATATATATATATATATATATATATATATATATATATATATATATATATATATATATATATATATATATATATATATATATATATAGATGAAGCTTCAAAGCCAAAAATCTTAAATTTCAAAAGACTGAGACCAAAATCTTGAAATTTCAAAAGACTGAAAACTCAGAATACTGAGAATACAGAAAATGCACAGGATACCAACATTTACTACATTCCAGCAGAAGTAAATACAGAAACAAATACAAGACAAACCATATTACTTTTCTCCAAGTATAAGAAGGGGGCAAGCCCCCTGCACCCCCATGTGGGGGGCAATCCCCCTACACCCCCTGCTACTTAAATATATATACTCTGAGATCGCATTTCACTACACTAACATGAGTTATGTTGTAGTATAGTAAGTTAGAAGGGAACATGACTAAGGTTACAACAGGCAGTCATGAAACACATAATGGTATGTTTGCCATTTTGTTCTCTGTAGTGCGATCTTGGAGTTGATATATTTAAGTAACAGGGGTTGTGGGGGGCACAGCCCCCCCACATGGGGGTGAAGGGGGGCTTGCCCCCCTGCTTATACTTCAAGAAGTGGTAAATGGTTTACCTTTGATTTGTTTCGCTATTTAGTTGTGCTGGAATATAGTAAGTGTTGGTATCCTGTCTGTTTTCAGAATTCTGAGATGCAGTATTTTGAGTTTTCAGTCTTCTGAACTTTCAAGATGTTGGTCTCAGTCTTTTGAAATTCAAGATTTTGGGCTTTCAAGCTTCTGAGGTGAATCCATCCATATATATATATATATATATATATATATATATATATATATATATATATATATATCTACACACACACACACACACACACACACATATCTATATATATATATATATATATATATATATATATATATATATATATATATAAATATATACACACACACACACACACACACATATATATATATATATATATATATATATATATATATATTCTTTTTTTCACAATCAACACAGTATTGTCTGCATATGTCAATACTAGCTATATCTTAAGCTTTCTACGTATACATGAATGCACCATCCCTGCATGCATAACTAAAGACTATAAAGTTCAAGTCATAGGGCAGCTCTGTCATGTCTGTTTCTCATCATTAATATCATTCTTTTCCAAAGTTCTTACTTTTTACCTATTATATGAAGATTTCGATAATTAAATTATTTTGTCCAGCCCTCTTACCCCAAATTCATATTATTTTAACTCCACCTTTCTGTCAATCCTTAAAATGTAGCCCTTGTAAGGCACTGTTGAAGAAACTCTGAGTATTTACAGTTCGGAGATGAAATCTTGAAGAGGCAAACTGTGGCATGAACACTGTAAAACAGAATGATAGTCAGATTTAATCTATTTTGTGAGACTAAGAATAGTATGAAATATATGCCAGAAGAGCAAAAGACAGTATTTGACTGTCCTTGAAAGCAGTGACAGAAATAACTGAAAGCCGGACAGCTTTGGTCAGTCATTTAGCAAAATGTATGCCCTGAAAGGTCAAAACAGCTTAAAAGTATTTTTTTTCTTTCTTTGTTTTTGTATTCCAGAAATGGAAAAAAACGAAGACTTCATGAATTTTAAAAACTGGAATAAACATTATGCAACACCTCTGTTAAAGGATGAATTTGTTTAAAATCACAACAAAGCATGACATCTTTGTCACAACAGAACAATAAAGAATACTAGCATGTTAACTTAGAAAAATATTCTGGCAAAACATGAGATAAAATATTCTTTCACTATATATAACTTAGGAAACTGTCCGTGTATGCATCCCTGTTATGTATGACATTTGAAATTAATATGCATGCCACATCTAAAGCAATAAGGCCCAACCAGCCTGTATCTCCTTATGTTCTTACTCGGCTTTTGTTAGATCATGTATCATATATAATGTAATACAAACCAAAGTACAGTCCACACTGTGTAGGTATTTTAAATTTGACTTTAACTCTTACTTACCATGTACATGCAGCCTGTCTTCTGCAGCATCACAATATTATTATATATCCTTGTGTAAATATTTGTTTCTGTGTTTGTATGACTGTTTTTCTTAAGTTTGAATATTTTGTTACAAATTCTTATCTGTCTGCAGATTTTTTAAAACATCTTAATTAATTTATCACATTTTCTCAATAAAATTAGATAAATTAAATGCATTAAACAAATGAAAAACATATTTACAGCTTACAATTGTAATCATCAGTTCTTATTTAGCATTTTACTATATATCATTGGAGCTAGCATACAAGTAGCATACAATATACAGTTGTAAGAAACAGTAGGGCACATATCACTAACAGCGATAATAAAGTTACATCATCAGTTACTTTTTTTCCCTTTATCTATTTATAATACCCACTTTCAAATTAACAGCATAGAAAAATAAAAAAACTTTTTATCTTGATTTGACATGTCATAGAACAAGAGTATATTAACAATATTAACTATCTACAGTTTTTTTGACAGGATTTCACATGTAAATGAACCCTGTCCAGCTGACGTTCTATATCACAGTATCGAAACGGCTAAACACCGAACACCATTTCATTGACCGATAAATAACAAACTACAAGTTACGCGAATGGCCAGATCACCGATTTTTTTCCTAGGGGAAAAAATCACTTGGCTGTCACCATGAATTTGCCCTTTTCCCCACTGTAGTGCGATCTCAAAGTTGGTATATTTACTTAGAGATTTGTGGGGGGCAAAGCCCCCCCCCCCACTTTGCAATGTTTGAACTGGAGCATTGTGTCTGGTTGGTCTACTGATTTTTTTCCCTAGGAAAAAAAATTGGTGCTCTGGCCATTCATGTAACTTGTAGTTCACTATTTATTAATCGATGAAACAGTGTTCGGTGTTTAGCCATTTCGATTTCATGATATAACCCCCAGCTGGATCACCAACACAACAAGCAAAAATACATAATAGTGTGTTGGATGTACTGTGATATATTTTTCATTGTTGTTGGCATTACCTTTCACATTTTAATGTTTCATGTTTACTGCCATGATGCAGCTTGATTTCTTTTTTTATTGAGGCTTGAGTTCACTTTCACTTCCTATGCATCTATGAGCATGTTTTATTACGTGTGTGTGTGTGTGTGTGTGTGTGTGTGTGTGTGTGTGTGTGTGTGTGTGTGTGTGTGTGTGCTGTTCTGCAAAATTACTTTATGTCAGAATGCCCTTTTTCTTCCGCTATTCCGCATGCTACTTTAATGTACAAAGCACTCATCTTATATTAAGTGGAGCAGGTTTGATGAATGAAATAATTATGACTGGATAAAAAGAGAGCTAAGGAAAGTCCATACAGAGAGCATTTGCAGAGCAGAACCTGCAAAAGTCAGAAGCTTACACTTGAAAACATTGGAGCCAGCATCAACAGCAAAAGAAGACCTGAAAGAGGAGGCAGGAAATTGTTCAAGCTGAAAACACCAGAAAAGTCTCAGTTTCAGATTTGCACCCAGCATCTTAAAGTGTGTTTAAAGTTATACTATAAAATGTGTACATTTGCTGGAAGAACCTGCCTTTGACTTTTCTTATTCATAACAGGCTATACTGTATTTTATAAAAATTGGTGGTCTCATTTACATTAATTTTCCACATTGGTGGACAGTGGCATGCATTTTTGTTCACACCAATTAGCGTGCCAAATTCCAGGGGGTTATCAGTGCCAATATGATTGCAATTCCCCAAAAAGAGAAAGGCGATCTTCTGATATACCATTGCACTTCCCAAGAAGAGAGACAGAATATTCTGGTGAACTCTGGCATTTCTGAGTGCATTTTTGTGCAAGTCCAGATGCAAAGATAAACACAGAGCAGCAGATGCAAAAAACCATAGTGACAGCAGCTGAAGAAGTGATCATGGTAGCTGTGTTGATGACTACCCTAAGATCTGTGTTGCCATTAAAACCACTGGCTTGAGAGGAGTACAACAAGGGGAATCTTACTACTTTCAAGCACTACACCCATCTAGGGGGAAAGTGATTGGTCTGACTTGACCAGGATCTTGGCAGTTTAGTTGCCTATGTTTAGTTGCCTATGGAAGCATTAACAGCCTTCACGAGCATAAAGGATACTGATTATAATAAATACGATAATGTGAAAAAGGCTCTAATTGTTACAAGTGGTGTTAACCTCAGAGAAGCAAGCTAAAAAGTCTCATAGCTTGACATTTTCTCATATACATGGAAAAGTCAAAACTAAATGACTTAAAACATTTAATTACTTTTGTGATAGATCATGAGTTTCAAATAATAAAATAAAACATAGACATGCTAGAACTGACAATTTTAAAGGTTTTTACTTACTGCTCTAAAATGTGGGTGTGCTATAATTGAAATTAAAGACTCTAGAAGCATTTAATTCCATGAAAATATGCTTCTGACAGATCAGTTTAAACTTGCAGTAAAACCTATGCTAAATATTGATAAGAAACAAAAGGTTATAGTTGCAAGCATGTTCTCTTTTTAATCTGGAGAAAAGGAGATCATATAGCTAATTATGATAGCAACACTGTTACACCTGTCAAAGCTATTACCTCGGAATAGCATGGAACATGATAAATAATCTGCTAGGATGGTGAGATTCCATTCTGTTAGTGTCCTACTGCAATCTTAGTTAAGTGCAATGTCTTACTTAATGGCAGAAAACTGCATTGAATATTCATCTCAGGCAAAATATCCACACTTTTAAATGGACAATATGAAGGTTGAATGGAAACAAAGCAAAAGTAATATGTTCTCACAGTGATGAGAAACCCTATCATACTACTAGGACAGGAATACAAACTTGGTTTGGGAGGGTAGTTCCTACTATTGCCGTCATTCTCAATTCAACACATGACATGATGATAGGGAAATAATTTTGCTAGTTTGAAGAGTTGTTCAGGTAATGGAAGACGGTAGTTCTTTTAACAGACCACCATATCAATGTGGTAAGTGGAACCAGGAAGTGAAAAAGCCTACAGTTGTGTTTTTGCATAAGTTAGCGAAAAGGGGGAACAACAACTAAATGAATTCATTAGTGTGTATAAACTCAAAATCACTCAATCATTACTGTCAGAAATCCTAAGTATACAAATATTTGGCTAGGGACAAACAGAGAGAGAGAGAGAGAGAGACAGAGAAGGAGAAAAGAAGAAAACACAGTAATTAAAAAGGAATGCCAGCATACACCCCTCACCAAACAATTTTCAATAATACAACCTTCAAAAGGGAAAATGCAAAAATACAGCAGCCAGCTATGACATAGTATACAGCCAGAGCAAAACTAGTAGAAGGAAGCAACTTGCGCACTATGATTTCGCAACTTGAAAAAGTTACAAACAATAGAAATGTCAAGCAGAGTGTAGAATGTCAAGTAGAGAGTAGAAGTTTTATTATAGCTTGAAAATGTTGCAAAGCGTGAAGGAGAAATGACTAGAAGAAGGGAAGAGCAGGAGTTGCTCACTGAGATGGTATGTTATAATGGATGGAAGTTATGATATGTAGAAACTGCACAACTTGACAGATAATTTCTAAACTTTCGCTCATTCTAAAAAAAAACACACAAATCGAAAATTCTAAATAACAGATTAGTTTTGAATAAAAACAAAATTCACCAGGGTAGATAAAGAAGGAGAAGTAGTGCCTGGTTTAAGTTTTAAGCTCATTTCAGTCCATGTAAGACAGAACCACAATTAAGAGGAGACTTGTGCACCAGTGAGTTGTATTTAAGGAAAAAAATAAAACAGAAGTTAAATCATTGGCAGAGGGACAGCAAATTACAGAAGAAAAAGAAATTGAGAAGGTGGTGGTCAGACATTCTGAGGGTGAGCCACATAAAGCAGAGTACATGTAGCAGGTAATATACACAGTGTGACAAAATAACCTTGAACAGAGACACAATAGTATTAATGCTGAGCCAAAGTACAGAAACGGAAAGCAAAAGGAAGGTGGCTCTACCAACTAGGTTTATAAAAAAGAGAACAACATAATTTGATTAAGCATATACAACTGACACTAATGTTTATATTATAATAATGATGTAAGTTGCCTTTTCTAGAAGAAGAGCTAGACACAGGGTTCCTTGTGTCTGTATCAGTAGCTAAGGTGTCAACACATTCTACTACATTGTGTGCTTTGAGGAAATGCCAGAGCTGGCTGTATTACAGTTAATCTGATTTCATTTTAAGAAGCTAAAGTGGAAATATGACTGAGCAGAGCAAGGGAAATAGAGGTGAAGTTGTAGGAGAAGAAGCTGGACATTTTATTTCTTTTATTTCTAACCCAAAGTTTTTTTACAGTGTGCATGAGTATCTAGAGCAAGTAAACCTGCTGAAAGATTCTATGTCAGGGTTTTAAACAGGCTTGCATGTTTTGGCAAAATCACAGAAACGATAGATGGTTTACCTTCATTTTGTCATACATGGTATGTGCGATCGTCCTGTTGTGTGACCCATATTCGCGAATTATGGAGACCTACAAAGGATCAAATGTTGAAAATGGTTTGCTGGAAAACCATTTTTGACATTTGATCCTGGTGTTTGAATGGCAAAAAAGCATTCTCTTATTTGCCATTCAAACACATTGTGAGTGAATTGACATTGTCGTTTTTTGCAGCTGTACTTTTGGCATTATGCAAATCGGACACACGGCAGACGACAAATCAAAGGTAAACCAAGATAGATATCTTATGTAATCTCGGTAACATAATCCTCAGATCAGTAAGTCAGTGATTAGTGTGAAGTTTAGTTTTCTGTCTTTTTATGGTTAAAGGAAGTAGTTGAGGGAGTTTAATTTGTAGTGATTACAGCTTCTGTTAGGAATAGCATACAGGGTTATGAGTAATTAATGTGAACTAAGTCTAGCTACTGCTGATATAAGCAAGTACAATGGCACTATATTTGATAATGCTCAAATAATAGGAACATTTTAAGTATAAAATTGGAGTGACACTTAGCAAAATATCTCGTATATGTACTAAGGTCACAGTGTGTGTATGTTTATGTGTGTGTGTGTGTGTGTGTGTGTGTGTGTGTGTGTGTGTGTGTGTGTGTGTGTGTGTGTGTGCATCTACATACAGATACATAGATAGAGAGAAAGAGAGAGACAGAAAGTCAGTGAGAGATAGATACATATATACTACATACACAGTACATGGCAACGTAATCAGTAGTAGTATAATAAAAGTTATAATACTGACTGCAAAATCCTGAATTGTCAAAATGTTGAAACGTTACAGTGTTGTACTCAGAATGCAAAGTAGGCAACCAGGTTAAAAACTTGCAACAACATACAAATGAAAATAGGAACAAGCCGATACTGACCTGCTGTTCATTATTTACACTGACTTAACACTTTCGACTTGGTTTTTGGACTTCATCAGAATAAAAATAAGGAGTACAAAGGTGCTTAAATAGCCTAATAAGACCTCTTACTTAATTAACTGATTCTTCCAGCTCATTCATGTTTTCTTTTTTATGTTGTTACAGTGTTGAACTCAAAATTCTTAATAATAGTATACTTGTTCTACATATATATATACTGCAACAGTACATAGACAACAAAGAATATCATTGTCCTCCCTGAAACTCAGAAACAAACATAAACATGGGCCCTGTGGGTAAATATGTCCAACTCTCTATACATGTACACAAGAAGGTATTTTGTTTTCAGAAATTTAACATTTCAGCATATTGACTTATATACATTCAGTATTATGATGTTCAGTATATTGTTTTTTTAATAAGTTGACATGGACCTATATATATCTGTATCTATCAATCTATATATCTATATCTATCTATATAATTGCATATATCTATCTATATATATTATATATTATATATATATATATATATATATATATATATATATATATATATTTATTTATTTCATATGTCTATCTATATCTATACGGTTCTCCTTTTCTTGATTGAAATTTCAAAATCTCAAACAAGAAAAGCAGAAACCAACTTAAGCGAAAATGCACTACATCGAAAGTGCACTTTCGCAAAAGCTGAGTCACCAAAGCACATCACAGTGGGGATAAGGAAGTATATCTTTTCCCCACTGTAGTGCGATCTCTGAGTTATCATATTTAAGTAGGGGTGGTTGGGGGCACCCTCCCCCACATGGGTGGTGAAGAGGGGCAAGCGTTTAAAGTATTTTTTTTTTTTTCGATTCGGTAAATCGGCTTTTGCAAAAGTGCACTTTTGATGTAGTGCACTTTCTGTTAAGTGGGTTTCTACTTTTCTTGTTCAA